>NC_036876.1:2297012-2343090 GCF_002910315.2 Salvelinus sp. IW2-2015 | reverse complement strand
TGCACATTATATAAAAAACACTGCACATTATGTAAAAAACACTGCACATTATGTAAAAAACACTGCACATTATGTAAAAAACACTGCACATTATACGCCAAGAAACAAAGCTCGTCTCTCTCCCTCTTCCTCTCACTCTTGATCTCTTCTTCTTGTCTGAATAAAGCACATAAATGTACCCATGACGACGTGAAGAAATGATGTATGTTTTTATGAGTCATCTAATAAGAAACTGTTCCACTTCATGTTTGTGTGTGGGTGCGTGCTGTGCGTGTGGGTGCGTGATGTGTGTGTGGGTGATGTGCGTGTGGATGCGTGCTGTGTGTTTGTGTACGTGCTGTGTGTGTGGGTGCGTGCTGTGTGTTTGTGTGCGTGCTGTGTGTGTGGGTGCGTGCGTGCTGTGTGTGTGCTGTGTGTTTGCGTGTGTGCTGTGGGTGTGTGCTGTGTGTGCTGTGTGTGTGGGTGCGTGCTGCGTGTTTGTGTGCATGCTGTGTGTTTGCGTGTGTGCTGTGGGTGTGGGTGTGTGGGTGTAGGTCCTGAGGAAGGCGGTGTATGACCAGCTGAACCAGATCCTTCTGTCTGACGCGGCTCTGCCTGAGAGTCTCATCCTGGTCAATGGCACCGACTGGCAGGGCCAGGTAACAACCGTGTGTGTGCTAGCGGTGTTAATAACCCATCCGTAACAGCCTGACTATATGTGAAAAGTCCGAGGCCAGCGTCCGAGCCTAACCAGCTAATATAGAAAATGCGCCGTAGGCTATAGTCCGAGACGACGGAACAGTGGAGGCTGCTGAGGGGAGGACGGCTCATAATAATGGCTGGAACGGAGCGAATGGAATGGCATCGAACGCATTGGAAAAACCATGTGTTTGATGTAATTTGATGCTCTTCCGCTCCAGCCATTCACACAAGCCCGTCCTCCACTATTAACCTCCTGTGTGGCGGAGGGATTTTTCGAGCAGATTCTTTCTTGTCGTTTCTGACATTTTGGTAGGCCTTTTTTTATTTATTTTTTCGTCAACTTGTCTATAGTTAGAAAACATGCAGCTTCTCTTCTGTCATGATATGTTGCCCGTGAAGACTAAATAAACCTTTCGATGACCAGAATAGTGTCATAAATCGATAGAATTTAATGCTTCAATCTACCGCAGTTGACATCGGTTAAAGCTTTCTCTGTGACCTCTCGCGAGCAAGGACGTTTAGGGACCGGGGAGAAAATGCAGTAACTCAAAACTGGAAAGATTTTCCGTGCAGTTTGACCGGTTGTATGGAAATAGAAAACTGTGAAAACGAACCAACATGTTTCTGATAAGATTTCAGTTCGGGCTTGGATGCATATTTTATGTGGTTGAAATACTATCAGCGTTTATGATGCTGGTTAAGATAACGCCTCTACATACGGTATCTAACTGCGCATTCGCATTGTCTCAATATGCTGAAAGAAAGGATTCGTATTTCTCCACTCCTGTTCCTCAGTCAAAATTTAGACTACATTCTGTGTATAATTTTACTGCAAGAAATGCTTAAGTCTGCGGGAGTTAATATTAAGGCTCTGTGAGAGGACCTACAGTCAGTGTCCTGATTTCGGTTTGCATCTAACCCATCTGAACAGTGGGCTGCAGTTCCCTTGACGTGCCCATAGGCCTATCTAAAGTCCCCGTCTTGTGACTGTCAAATTTGTATAGCGCCTCACGATCGTCACACATAACGTCACATTGCTGTCATCCTCTTTTACCACTTCACCAACTCTTTCCCAAACATGACTTTGCCTGCCCTCCCTTCTCTTTATTTTCAACTCTCCATTTTCGCAGCTTTTCTCTTATTGAATTCAACGTCGACATTGTCCTTTTTCCCTCTGTGGATCGACGGGAACTTTTATTTGCCCGTTCCCAAAAGCATTTGGCGATTGCCGTGTAGGCTATTTGGTGGGTACAGTTAGGCCCTTAGTCACTAATACCAGATAACCTAAAATAATGATAGAAAAACAAATGTAGCCTATAGATATAAATTGCACAAGAATTATGGCTTTTTTAAAATGGTATTCTTTTCTCTTTATTCAACCCGCCCTTGACCCTAAACTCATCTCGGCGCTTCCCCGCGCATCACTGGTGTGTGCACACGTGTGTGTTGTGTCAGAACAAACCTGTATGTTGCTGCAGTTCTTTAAGTGTGTGTGTGTGTGTGTGTTCCAGTACGTGGGAGAGCAGCTGCAGGTACAGAGGCACCCGGTGGTGTGTACGTGTTCAGGAGCTGAGATCCAGGCGGTGCTGTCTGCTGTCCTCACACGCATCCAGAAGTTGTGAGTCTCACACACACGCATGGACGCACACACACAAAGTTGTGAGTCTGTCGGATCTAACACGTTTTGTATGATCTGTTAATCTGTCTGTCTCTGAAATATTTAGATCTCAGAACTCACAGTCACAGACAATATTCAGTTGATTCTCTTCGCTCATTTATTCCACTGTCGCTATCTTTGCTTTTCACTTTTTCCTATATCCTTTCTTTTATCCTCTCTCTCCACTTCTCTGCCTCCATCTCCCTCTCTTTATCTTCCTCTTTCTTTCCTGCTTCTCTCCCACTCTTCTTCTTCTTCTTCTTCTTCTCTGTTTTCCTCTCTCTCCCTCCATCCCTCTTCACTCTGTATGGGGTTCATGAAGTCCTGAGTTTTTAAGGCTGTAATACGTCAGTGATTATCTTTAACCATCTCCCCTCTCTCTCCCTCTCAGTTGTAACTGTAACTCGTCCATGCCCAGGCCAGTCAAGGTGGCAGTGGTGGGCAGTCAGAGCTACCTCAGTGCCATCCTGCAGTTCTTCGTCACCCAGCTGGCCAGCAAGACCTCTGATTGGCTCAGCCACCTGAGGTTCCTGGTGGTGCCCCTAGGTGAAACAAACAACATGGCCGTCMGTATCCATGGTGACCGGCGTGGCGATGGGTTGTTGATGTATGAAAGAGTTGTTGTCGTCAGGCTGATCACTAAAATAGAACCCTCTCTCTCTCTCTCTCTCATAGGCTGTCATCCTGTTGCTAAGTACCTGGGTGCCCTAGACAACCGTTACAGCTCTGCATTCTTAGATGGGGCGTGGGGAGACGTGTTCATCCACTCTGAACCCCCACAGAAAGGTAAACACACACTGGATCTGGATACATGAAGTTAGCACACAGGGCCTGACCTCTGACCAGTGATCTCTAACCTTTGACCTGTCTTCCTGTTTCCCTGCACTGTAGGCCAGTTGGACGTGGCAGGTAGGATCTCTCAGTACATCAGCGGCGCCACAGTCACACACCAGCTGCCCATCGCTGAGGCCATGCTTACCTGTAAACACAGGACGTGAGTGGTAAAACGCACACACACACACAAACACACACACACTGTCAGGGTGTAACACATACCTTAACCAGAAGATGGTATTTCATTAAAACCCATATAAAACATTCTCTCTCTCTCTCTCTCTCTCCAGGCATGATGAAGATTCCTACCAGAAGTTCATTCCCTTCATTGGGGTATGTGTACAAACCAAACGCCTAGTTCTTTCTGTGGCCTCTTCCATAGAGCTACCCTTGAGTTTCTATAGGAACTCTTCAGCTGATTTAAGGTGTTCGAATATGAGGTGTTTTTCCTGATGTTGCAGTAACAGGATGTTGTCATGTCTCTCAGGTGGTGAAGGTTGGTCTGATTGAGCCTGGTCCATCCTCTACTGGTAGGTGGTTTAAAAGCAATAAAGACATTCACTTTGTTACCTCTAAAGATATATCTTCCAAAAAGCATGCCTATTTTCTGACATATACACTACCAGTCAAAAGTTTGAGAACATCTACTCATTCAAGGGTTTTTCTTTATTTTTACTATTTTCTACATTGTAGAATAAGTAGACATCAAAACTATGAAATAACACATATGGAATCATGTAGTAACCAAAAAAGTGTTAAACAAATCAAAATATATTTTATATTTAAGATTCTTCAAAGTAGCCACCCTTTTGGCTTGATGACAGCTTTGCACACTCTTGGCATTCTCTCAACCAGCTTCATGAGGTAGTCACCTGGAATGGATTTCAACTTCTTATGGCTGGGGGCAGTATTGAGTAGCTTGGATGAATAAGGTGCCCAGAGTAAACTGCCTGCTACTCAGTCCCAGTTGCTAATGTATGCATAGTATTAGTATATTTGGATAGAAAACACTCTGAAGTTTCTAAAACTGTTTGAATGATGTCTATGAGTATAACAAAACTCATATGGCAGGCAAAAACCTGAGAAGAAATCCAACCAGGAAGTGGGAAATCTGAGGTTGGTCATTTTTCAACTCATTCCCTATTGAAGATACAGTGGGATATTGGTAATGTTGCACTTCCTAAGGCTTCCACTAGATGTCAACAGTCTTTAGAACCTTGTTTGATGCTTCTACTGTGAAGTGGGGGCTCATAAGGGCTGTTTGAGAGCTCATAAGAGCTCGCACATGAGTGCGAGCTCTGTTCCATTGCATTTCTACAGACAAAGGAATTCTCCGGTTGGAAAATTATTGAAGATTTATGTTAAAAACATCCTAAAGATTGATTCTATACTTCGTTTGACATGTTTCTATGGACTGTAACAGCGGTTGCATTAAGGAGAAGTTTATCTAATGTTCCATGTATAATACTTGTATTTTCATCAACATTTATGATGAGTATTTCTGTAAATRMATGTGGCTCTCTGCAAAATCCCAGGATGTTTTTGGAACTACTGAACATAACGCGCCAATGTATACTGAGATTCTTTGATATAAATATGAACTTTATCGAACAAAACATACATGTATTGTGTAACATGAAGTCCTATGAGTGTCATCTGATGAAGATCATCAAAGGTTAGTTATTCATTTATCTCTATTATTGCTTTTTGTGACTCCTCTCTTTGGCTGGAAAAATGGCTGTGTTTTTCTGTGAATAGGCACTCACCTAACATAATCGTTTCTGGTCCTTTCGCTGTAAAGCCTATTTGAAATCGGACACTGTGGTGGGATTAACAAGAAGTGTATCTTTAAAATGGTGTGAAATACTTGTATGTTTGAGGAATTTTAATTATGATATTTCTGTTGTTTTGAATTTGGCACCCTGCACTTTCACTGGCTGTTGTCATATCGATCCCGTTAACGGGATCTCAGCCATAAGAAGTTTTAACAGGTGTGCCTTCTTAAAAATTCATTTGTGGAATTTCTTTCCTTCTCAATGCGTTTGAGCCAATCAGTTGTGTTGTGACGGTATACAGACCAAGTCCATATTATGACAAGAACTGCTCAAATAAGCAAAGAGAAACAACAGTCCATCATTACTTTAAGACATGAAGGTCAGTCAATCCGGAAAATTTCAAGAACCATCAAGCGCTATGATGAAACTGGCTCTCATGAGGACCGCCACAGGAAAGGAAGACCCAGTTACCTCTGCTTCACAGGATAAGTTCATTAGAGTTACAAGCCTCAGAAATTGCAGCCCAAATAAACGCTACACAGAGATCAAGTAAGAGACACATCTCAACATCAACTGTTCACAGGAGACTGCGTGAATCAGGCCTTCATGGTCGAATTGCTGCAAAGAAACCACTACTAATGGACACCAATAATGAGAAGAGACTTGCTTGGGCCAAGAAACACGGTCAATGGACATTTGACCGGTGGAAATTTTAGATTTTTGGTTCCAACCACTGTGTCTTTGTGAGACGTGGTGTGGTTGAACGGATGATCTCCGCATGCGTGGTTTCCCACCATAAAGCATGGAGGAGGAGGTGTGATGGTGTGTGGGTGCTTTGCTGGTGACACTGTGATTTATTTAGAATTCAAGGCACACTTAACCAGCATGACTACCACAGCATTCTGCAGCGATACGCCATCCCTTCTGGTTTGGGCTTAGTGGGACTATGACTCAACACACCTCCAGTCTGTGTAAGAGCTATTTTACCAAGAAGGAGAGTGATGGAGTGCTGCATCAGATGACCTGGCCTCCACAATCCCCCGACCTCAACTCAATTGAGATGGTTTGGGATGAGTTGGACCTGCATAGATGTGATAGGTAACGCAGGGCCGCCTACACTGGTTAAGTGGTCTTCACGATGTCGATCACGTGGAAGTCTTCGCTCTTGTCAAGACGTGGTTGGATAAATGGTCGATTCCTTCAGGTGAGATGCTGGCTTGATTCAAGTGAACTGATATCGCCAGACAAGTCGTGCTAAGCTGTCATCAAGGCAAAGGGTGGCTATTTGAAGAATCTCAAATCTAAAATATATTTTGATTTTTTTTTTACACTTTTTTGGTTAGTACATGATTCCATATGTGTTATTTCATAGGTTTTGATGTCTTCACTATTATTATCTAACGTAATAGATGTAAAAATAAAGAAAAACCCTTGAATGAGTAGGTGTTCTAAAAACTTTTGACCGGTAGTGTATATATATACTTTTTTTGAACAAATAATAACATGTATCTCATCCGTTCATCTATTCTTGCCTTAAGGTTGCCTAGGAGACACAGAAGAGGGTGTGGCAGTGAGCCTTGCTGTTCCCTCTACGTCCCTCCTCCACAGCTCTCCCGCTGGGCTGATCAAAGAGGCTGCCACTCCCCTCCTCTCCTCCATGGGCAGTGTTCTGGCAGTACAGGGGTAGGTCTGCAACCCCTGCCGGCGTGGCTGTAGTCTTTTATTTCTTATTAGAGGATTTTCCAGTGGCTATGTTTTCTCTTCTTCTCTTTCTGGGCAATCATGAATGGAATAGTCCATGATAGGAACGATAGACAGTAGACAGTATACCAATAGGCAGTATATCACTGTGGCCCCCAAGGACTGACAGCGTTGCCTAACTCTGAGAGAGAGGAAGAGAGAGAGAGGGAGGTAAAAGAGGAGAGGGGTTGGAGAGAGAGAGAGAGAGACAAAGAGTTAGAGAGAGAGCGAAAAGAGAGAGAGAGAAGAGTTAGAGAGAGCGCGAAAGAGAGAGAGAGACAGAGAGTTAGAGGGGAGGTAAAGAGAGAGAGAGAAATATTACCAACAGTCCTTTTCTCCTCAAAACAGATCAGATCATCCGTCTCAGGTTCATTCTGTTCCCTTTGTCTGTCCTGCTGAAAGTCAAGTCTGACCACAGATAAAAACAAACACAGCAACATCAAGCAGGTTCTAGTGTTATAGCCCATCATTGTGATGGGGTTTGGTGCTGTAACAGACTCTACTGTCCTCTGTGGCGTGGCCCGACTCAGGGTCAGGGTTGATGCGCTGTTTGACATCTATGCCCCTGAATCCATAACCTGCTCTGTCACTAAATACCCATACCTAAACTCCCAAATAACACAGCCTTTTGGCATTTTTAACCAAGAACCTCCGTAATTTCCCCTTTCCTGCATTGTACCCTAACCCCCACCTTTTTCCTGCCTCCGGCCCCCTCCTTTCCTGTCCCAGGAGCCCCAGTATGCCTCAATGGTGTGGACACCATCGGGCTGCAGGTGGACTACTGCTGGCATCGCTGGCGGAGAAAGCGACGTGATGGGGAACGGCGTGACACGGGCGGTAAGAACACCCTGAAGAGTGCCTCATCGGTCCCTGCAGGTCAGCAGGCTACCAGGAGGGGGCATCAGTGGACCCAGGCCCAGGTCAGCACCATGGCCATGACGGTGGTCACCAAGGAGAAGAACAAGAAGGGTAAAGAGTTTTAAAATACATTTATTTTATAATACACAAGCAAAGTCATTCAGCATTAGAACAGTTTTTAATACGGAGACAGGAAGTGGAATGTATACATGCCTCCTAGTTGTGGTTTTCTTTCTTCCATGCATTGAATTGTATTGTTATGAAGATTGACTCTCTCTCTGTCTCTCTCTCTCTCGATGTCTCTCTTCTTTTTCTCGTCTCGCTCTTGTAGTTCCCACCATCTTCCTGGTTAAGAAACCGAAGGAGAAAGACGTAGACTCTAAGAGCCAGGTCATCGAGGCCATCAGCAGACTCATCTGTTCTGCCAAGCAGCATCATCCCATGTTGAAAGGTACAGCAACATAACACAGGGGAGGGAGGGAGGGATGGAGGGAGGGGAGGGAGGGATGATCCAGTGAGGTGTACTGTAGAGGAATCTCTGAAAACAGGAGGAGGAGGAAGAGAAACTGCAAGAGGTGCTGGGGGGAAAGGGAGATGAAATGATAATGGTTCTCTGGATGCGAAACCTTTAGAATGAGTAAAAAAGAGGGTGGAGAGAGGGCAGATGAAGGGTGGGGGAAGGGCAGAGGAGGGTGGGTGAGGGTGGCGTGAGGGCTGAGAGAGGGCGGGTGAGGGTGGGGTGAGGGCAGGGTGAGGGTGGGAGAGGGCGGGGTGAGGGTGGAGAGAGGGTGGGGGAGGGAAACATGATTTATTGGGGATGTTGTAGGAAAGAGGAAATGGAGAATGGGCTGTGGTTGAATGGACCTCTTAAGTGTCTCTAAGAGTGCGTCAGAAATAGCATCCTATTCCCTGTACAGGGCCCATTGGGCTGTGGTCAAAAGTAGTGCACTATATAGGGAATAGCCCTGGTCAAAAGTAGTGTACTATATAGGGAATAGGGTGCCATTTCGGACACAGCCCAAGTGTTCTCTGTCTGAACAACAGCCATACTTAGCTGTGTCTCCTTCCCTGTGTGTGTCCCTGCAGTGTCCATAGACGGAGTGGAGTGGAACGACGTCAAGTTCTTCCAACTGGCCGCCCAGTGGCCCACACACGTCAAGTACTTCCCTGTTGGACTGTTTGGTTACAGCAAACCCCCCTCCTAGGGTCCACCCTTTACCCCTCCCCCTTGGCCCCCTTGCCTCACCCAGTACCGTCCCACCTACGCACACAGACCCGCCTCTCAGAACGCCATGGCACTTGTATTGGTCAATCACGATGGAGGGTTGAGGGGCTGGACGTTTTTTCTATATTTGTCTTATTTCTCTATAAGGAGGGAGGGAAAGAGGGATGGAGGGAATGGGTGGAACGCTACTTGTCACTTTAATGAATTAAAATGCCCCTCTCTCCCAGTGTGGTGTGTGTATGAGGGGAACACAGCACAAGATAACTAACTGCCGTTCAACTAACCGTAACGATGAGATGCAACCCCACGAGTAACTCCCATTATGAACCTTTGACCCCTGACCCTTTAACCCTGACSAGGTCATTCTCTTATCACATTGAACCTGCCAACGGTCAATCCGTGCTCTAACCCAGACCTGCATGCTGTAAACTCCACCACCCACGTGCCAGTTATAACAAGAGCATCATATTGTGTTAACAGTAATGACATGGTTATTATGGGGTATGGAGGGGAACTGTGCATGAGAAATGGAACAAACAACAGACAACACCTAGAGTAGCAATGCTTTTCCTGCTCCCTAAATACAAGACAAAGCTTTTTTCTCACCAATGATATACGTTGATATGATATGCATATGAAGAGTAAAAAATGTAAACGTTCCGCTTCGATGTTGTAAACAACATTGTAACTTTCTGTGAACAGRKCAGTCCAGTCCAGTCCTCCAAATTCAGAGCTCACTGTTTGTCCAAACTCTACTGCTGTCTGTAAGGCTTGTCTCTTTATCAATCAGTTATTGTTGTCAGCATTGTTCTCTTGATTGTATTAAACAACGATGTGTTCTAAGCAACACACTAGTCCTCTTGGCATCTAAAATGAGCGCTGAGCAGTCGTGAGTAACGTAGCTCTGTGTCACCTAAACTGTAGCCCTAACCCCACCTGTACAGTGTAAAGTATTATGACCAATGTCACGTATTACAATGCCATTGTGTCCAATTTTGCTGTTATTATAATGATTTTCATGGTAATTTGGAGGTAGAAGGTTTCTCAGTAGTGACGTCAACATCTCGTGTAACTAACTCAATATCTGGCCCTGTTCTCTTTGGGGGGGGGGGCTCTTACAAAGGAAGGGTTTTGCACCAAGGCCTTCAAACTCACTGAGAATGAATACACAGCTTTGCATGTTCCACAAATAAGTCTGAATGATAGCATGCAAAGATTTCACAGTACGAGGATGCATTTCCAACAATCATTGGAGATATCCCCTGAACTTCATTTGAATGCAGATAATATTCATTGATTGCGTCTTCGTTTATTTGATCTCGCTGTCGTCAGAAGCTTCATTATTTAGGAACACTCCATTTTGGAAGTTTTAAACCTATTTTATCAGTGAATGTCTCATTTAATTCGGGAGAGAAAAATTGATAGCAGGAGAGATAGCTGACTGTTAATTTACAAATTAAACCCTTTTTATAGCCCAGAACCAGCTGTTACTTCACTAGAGCATTTTCTGTTGTTCTTGAACACAAACGCACCATAATAATCTCTCTCCAAACTCCATAGTCAGTTGACCTTGTAACTTTGTAACCTGTGAGCTTGGATACTTTGTGCAACTTCCCTTGTGAGTACCAAAGAGAGATATGGCCAGGGCAGTYGCACTATTGAAAGCAGACCATCAAACTCTGCTGCTCTTATTACGTGTCACTGCCCACCAGCCAAGGGCTAGACCCAGACCCATATCTTCATCTGGACTTGGACTCTCATCTTTTAACTGAGACTGTATCTATGTATGTTATGTACATGGTTGTATCTATGGGAGGGGCGTATGATGTGTAGATGTGTCTCCTTAACCACAGATCTAGGATCAGATTACCCTGCCCTCCAGTTCTAACCATAACCATTAGGGGGAATTAAAACTACCTGACCCTGAATCAGTCGTTATGGGCGACATCTACTGCCAGAGCTCCAACTGCTCTTTGCCTTGTAGCGTGTTATTAGCATAATAAGGAGTGTAAGATATGATTCTATTTGAACTGCTTTCTCTTCATAGGGGAATCATAAGTATTCAACGAAAGGGACAAAAAAAATCACTGCCAAAAATGTCTGTTACATGGATATAACAGCCAAGCTGACGATAGGGTGTAGATATAGGTGTTCAGTGTTTTTGGTGACAACAACAAAACAAAACTTTAAATAATGATTCTTGTTCCAAAATAATTTATTTCAATGTTAGAAAAAGATTATGTTACCATGAAACATTCCACTGTTTTACTCTGTCTCTCCTCTCCCCTGTTCACAGTTCAGTCCCTGTCTTTCTCCGGTCTCACCGTTTACATGTTGTTTGTTGTTTTTCCTACCTTCTCTAGGCCTATTCTTCCTGTTGACTGTCGTCTCTAACTTTACCTGCTGTGTGTAAACCTGTGTCTCTAGTTGTACTGACCTGTGGTTGCTGTGATGGTTTTCATGACTAACGTATAGGGACAGGGTTGTGACTAAAGGGAGTATAGTCTACGACCGGAAGTTACTTTTCATAGCAGGTTAGGAGAAAATTTGAGCTAATCCTAACCTTTTTCCTAACCTTAACCTAAGTATCCTAATCTGCCACTTTAATTATCCTAACCTGCTGCTTATTTCTCCTAACCTGCTACGAAAAGGTAACTTCCGGTTGTAGCTGTACTCCCTCCAGTCAGAACCTAGGGACAACAGTTATTCCTGACCATGTGACTTAGAACAACTCTGGGCCCTGGTTATAGTCTATACCAGAGACGGAAGAGGAAGCAAGACATCCCGCTCCCTCATTTTTTCTGGTTCARATACAGTCAATTAACTAAGTAGACCAGACCCAGCTGCTATCACATAAGATATCTTCATTTATCCACCGTCTTTGGTCTAAACCTATAACCAGGGCCCAGACTTCCTGATCAGGTCACATGATCCTGAAAAACACCTGTCCCTAGTGAAGGGGAAGAACAATATGATCTATTAATAAATCCCTTAAATGATCAATAATCTCCTTCCTCTCCTCTATCATCACAATGTGTTTCAGAACAAATGGAGTGAGAGATCTAGAACAAACCGTAAGATCTAGAGTCTCTGCCAGGATTCCACAAGCTTTGCTTCTAATATAACCCATTTGAAAMGKTCTCCCTGCTTGTAACATAGCAGCCTATCACAGAAGGGAATCGTTTTTTGTGTAACACTGCATAGACCATAGTTATGCTTGGTAGCTAGTAGTTTGAGGGGAGGATTCTACCGCTTGTGGATTTGGAGAGTATTTTTGCACATGCCATTGTTTCTTCAGCAGCTTTTTTGCCTTTTGCCTATAAACAATAATAATGCTTGTACATACAAAACAAATGTACTTCTGTAATGTATCTTAGTCCTTGTTTTTTATTTGAAATCTTTTGTAGTACTGCTTTTTTATGTTTKTGTTGTGCGATGGAAAAGTGGAACAGTTCATTGTTTTGTTTTTTAAATAAATACTCCTGATTTTTATGTCCTCTGGTGTATTTTCATTCATTAATTTGAAAGTAATCTAGGAATTAACATAACCTATTTTATAAATTTAAGTTCAGTTCAAGTTTTTMMGGGGGCATCTCTAGACAGTYGTGTAAAGTACTTAAGTAAAAATACTTTAAAGTACTACTTAAGTCGTTTTTTGGGGTATCTGTACTTTAATATTTATATTTTTGACWACTTTTACTTTTACTCCACTACATTCGTAAATAAAATGTTTTCGTTTTTACTCCATACATTTTCCCTGACACCCAAAAGTACTCGTTACATTTTGAATGCTTAGCAGGACAGTAAAATGGTCCAATTCACACACTTTTCAGGAGAACATCCCTGGTCATCCCTCCTGCCTCTGATCTGGCGGACTCAKTAAACACAAATGCTTCGTTTGTAAATMATGTCTGAGTGTTGGAGTGTGSCTATCAGTACATTTTAAAAACATGAAAATCATGCCATCTATATAGCCTAATATATGTCTACATTAGAATGAAGAAAAGGAATACTGCCTCAACACCATGCCCCCTCTCCTCTCGTTGGGGGGCGGGTGGCGGTGATGTCATAGCGCCAGGGKTGAGGGCTGTGGATTGTGGGAGAATTCGGACAACAGCCATTTTCGGGTAGCGACTGTCATCCTTGGAACACACTTCTCAAACTGTGAGAGAACGTACCAGTCCCAGATTATCTTTAAAACAACTTCTGAGGATGGATAGAACGATGCCGACTCACAGCAAATAGTGTTCCTGTATTTTGAGCGCTGCTCCGGTTCAAGTTACGGAAGACGATAACATTGACTAGGCTAATTCGTGGCAGGCTCGAATTCATTAGCTAGCCAGCCAGCAATGCTAGCATAATTGGTTACAATGTATTGCTTGGAATTTGCAAYCTTTTAGACCGCAGCGACTTTATACAACGGGATTAAAGCCAGTGGTGTTTTGTGGGCTATTTTTATAGTGCAGCAGGCCGAGTAACGTGTCATCAGGATTTAACCGGCGGGCGGACTGGGGAGAGAGAAGGTAAATAACTTAATGTTTATCGTGGTGCAAAGACTCCCTTTTGTTAAGTTACCTGACTACATTTAACAATTTGCTTAGCTGTAGAAAACGTATAATAAAAAAAAWAACTGTGATATTATACCGTCAATCTTTATATAAGCGCAGGTTTATATCGGTAACGTTATCTCCTCAGCCTTGCTGTTGTCATTGCCGTTATCATTGCCGTTCAGGAGCGTCGCCCACTTTTACAAAAAGGGATGGAAGTGGAGCATCACAACAGTCGGCCGTGCTTTGTTTGAGCTCGAGGTAGCCGGGGGCAGCGCACTTGTCTTGGGGGAAATAGAACCGTTTCGATTAAGGTATCGTGTGGATTGGGAGTCAATACGAGGTTTTTCAGTATATTTTTAACAGTATATGAATTGTATTGGCTTATATTTTGACGTCCATTTGAGAGAGTTAGGTTACTAAATCATACCTGTGCTCCTCTCCCAGACCAGGCTCGTGATATCACCAAGGTTCTATCTACTATGTTGCCAATCGAYCTCGCCTTGGTTCGCTACATTGTTTCGACGAGTCATCGCTTATTTTAAGTGTTGGGGAAATTGTTATGGTCCTCATTGAATTASCATAGATACTTTGTACTGTCCTCTCACGACCGCATCTATTGCAGAAAGCCCTTGCAGTAGCATATTTCGTTCTGGGCCTCAAACCTGCCTCTATGCTTACAAACATGTCGGAGTGTTTTTTTGTAGGACACGAGCCTGTGTGTGACATATAGGCCTATCATTCTTTGCATGATATAGGCCAATATRTTATAATAGATTAGGTCTCTCAAAATACTGAATGTATTTTATTTTCTTGTAATGCTCTGCTCTATCGATCTCCTTCATTGATCCTCTGTCTCTCATTTCTCGTCATCCTGTGAGAGGGGCGATTCCGAAAGTGTGTTGGTCCATATACTAGGCTACTATTGACAGTAAGATGGATCGACAACAAGAGTTGCAAATTGCCAAACGTTCCATACAGCGTTTGAGAGATTTGTTAGTTGTGGCAATCGGATGGGAAATTACGGGATCGCTCATATTGGTGCATTGCAGTCAATGGATTGTGCGGGTGGGGAAGGGAGGAGGGAGGTGATTGTGTGGGCGAGGGCCTCTTGGCGGCGCGAGAGGAGAACAGGTGCGCGTCTACAGTGTAGGAGTCGCGGAGTCGCGCATTTCTGCTCTGTCCAGCTATAAATCTGCGACGATGCGTGTCTTTAATTTCCATGATTCCATTTAGTCAATTCTGTTCTCTCGCGATATAGATTGACTATAAGGGTAGTGCCACGCAAACTATYTATAGAATAGCTTTGTAACTAAAATGCTTACAGCTCATTCATTGATTTATTCAAACTCAAAAGATTCGAGTCCCATTGGAACAGAGGCAGAGGGCCCAGAGGAGTGAGCTGTGGCATGATTTGTTGTTGGTAACAGACTGAACAGTTATGTGTGAACAAAATCTCTGAGGGATTTTGTTCCTCTAATGCTCATCCTTGAAATAATCTCATAATCGGACATAATTTTTTTCTGAGTCTTGTAATATGATTAGATGGCTTTTCCTCTAACTAACCTTGATTCTAAGAGCTTTGAACAAGAATATGCTAACTCAAAACTAATCTCTSTCCCCTCCAGTGTGTGAACTCGGGTTATGTCCACCATGGTGTACCCACGCAGCGAGGAGGCCCTGGAGCGCCTGACCCAGGATGAGATCGTGCTCAACACAAAGACTGTGATGCAGGGCTTGGAGACACTCAGAGGGGAGCATGCCCAGCTCCTCACGTCCCTGCTGGACTGCACCCAGCCACCTGCTGCCCAGGAGAAGTCAGGCCTGCTGCGGAAGAGCCTGGAGGCCATAGAATTAGGCCTGGGAGAGGCACAGGTAGGAGAGAGATGTGGGGGAAAGAAGGGGTTGAGGGATTCAGTGAGGGGGGGGGGAGAAGAAAGAATTGGGAGAAAGGAGAGATGGGTTGATTGGAAGATGCTTACTACTCCGGTTTAGAGGTACGGGATGATGATGCAATGATGACAAATCATGAGTGAAGGGGGAAAAGATGATTCTGGTCCTTGACGACATGGTACATTGTATGACTAAGACTCAACGAGAGGATTTATTTAGAATAATGTCTTATAGAAAGAGAGGACGTTGAATTATAGAGAATAGGGGAGTTGTTTTTCCTGTAGGAAGGTGCCAGTGGGAATCTGCCTGAGACACTGATGGACTGATATAACATGAAATGCGTAAAAGAACGTCCCAAAAGACATTCAAAGCTTTCCCTCCGACTCAATTCACTCCTCCACATCCCCACCTTATTTTGAATAGAGTAGAATAGAACAATATATTATTGTCCTCCAAAGAGGACGTTATTTGCACTGGTCTCAGAATAGGTTACAACAAGGCAGTCAGTCATGGGAGGTAGCCTAGTGGTCAGATCGTTGGACTAGTAACCGGAAGGTGGCTCTTCGAATGRCCGAGCCGACAAGGTGAAAAATCTGTCTGTGCTCTTGAGCAGGGCACTTACCCTAATCGCTCCAGAGTCTCCATTGATAATAGGATATGCAACAAAAAAAAACATTTCCAATTATACCATCTATTAATACACACTTGTACATGTGTGAAATAGAACAGAAATAAACACCCACTAAATAAYTATTATTATACACACGCATCCCCAGACTACCACTACCCCCCTTTGAAACCAAAACATTATCAAAGCTTTCCTGTATTATGTTAATCCATCCCCCCTATTTGCCAGGTTGTCATTTAAAATGAGTTAGCTCCTAATTGACCTGCCTAGATAAATAAAGGTTAAATAGATCAAGCAAAGTCCCTCTCTTCAGGTGATCATCACCCCAAGGCTAGCCGCTTACTCTTTAGAAACCAAAACATTCTCAAAGCTTTCGCTCTTCCTTCAATTAACCCTCTTGAATCAATTTCTGTGGCCTTGCGGAAATCTAATTAGCATAATATAGATCCCCATAAATATCTGTCTAAGCTAGAGATATCTTTTTTTTTTGTTGCATGGGCTGTGTCTCAATCGCCGATGTCGGCCTTCCGCATCTGCGGTGAAAGGTGGCAGAGCTACAGAGGTGTTTGTCAGACCATGAGACATGTCTGTATGACTATTTTTGGGGGGATACCTAAATGGGTCCTTATAAGAATTCCATAACTTAGTAGAACCCCCCTGGCTTAGACTCTAGAGGGTTAACCTCTCCTTCCATCCCTCCCTCCCTCTCCCCAGGTGATCATTGCCCTGTCGGGTCACCTGAGTGCTGTGGAGTCAGAGAAACAGAAGCTAAGAGCCCAGGTCAGACGACTGTGTCAGGAGAATCAGTGGTTAAGAGATGAGCTGGCAGGAACACAGGTACGTGTACAGCATATCACTACATACTGCTTGCACTGGTAGTTCACTCTACTACCAATGGTTTTCAGATGTTTCTAGACCCAAAGTGATTAAAACGTTTTGAGTCCATGTCCCAACGTATACCGTCAATGGTGTGGGCTCATCTCGTCAATTTAGATTTTGGAGTATGCTATCATTTTAAACCCTTCCAAAGCAAAACATTTGTCGAGTTTTACCTCCCTCACACTCCTATCCCCTCTCTTCCCCCCTTTTCCCCTCTCTTCCCCTCTCCTCTTCTCCCCCCAGCACAAGCTGCAGCGTAGTGAGCAGAGTGTTGCCCAGCTGGAGGAGGAGAAGAAGCACCTAGAGTTCATGAACCAGATCAAGAAGTTTGACGACGACGTGTCACAGTCTGAGGAGAAGGCTGCAGGGGAGACGTCTAAAGACAGCCTGGACGACCTGTTCCCCAACGATGACGACCAGGGACAGGGTATGATGATGATTGAGTGTTTTGATTGATTAATTGATAAAGAAGAGGACCATATAGGGGAATCCCACAAGTCTAAATGATTAACCTCACTAGGGTATGTGGGAAGCTAGCGTCCCACCTCGTCAACAGCCAGTGAAACTGCAGGGCGCCAAATTCAAAACAGAAATCCCATAAATAAAATTCCTCAAACATACAAATATTTTACACCATTTTAAAGATACACTTGTTGTAAATCCAGCCACAGTGTCCGATTTCAAAAAGGCTTTACGACGAAAGCACACCAAACGATTATGTTAGGTCAGAGCCAAGTCACAGAAAAACACAGCCATTTTTCCAGCCAAAGAGAGGAGTCACAAAAAGCAAAAATAGAGATAAAATGAATCACTAACCCTTGATGATCTTCATCAGATGACACTCATAGGACTTCATGTTACACAATACATGTATGTTTTGTT
Organism: Salvelinus sp. IW2-2015; assembly: GCF_002910315.2. Lineage (NCBI taxonomy): Eukaryota > Metazoa > Chordata > Actinopteri > Salmoniformes > Salmonidae > Salvelinus > Salvelinus sp. IW2-2015. The sequence goes on along the minus strand of NC_036876.1, from coordinate 2,325,491 downwards.
CGGTAAAGTTCATATTTATATCCAAAAATCTCAGTTTACATTGGCGCGTTATGTTCAGTAATGTTTTCCTTCCAAAACATCCGGTGATTTTTGCAGAGAGCCACATCAATTTACAGAAATACTCATAATAAACATTGCTAAAAGATACAACTGTWATGCATGGAATTTTAGATCCACTTCTCCTTAATGCAACCGCTGTGTCAGATTTCAAAAAGCTTTACGGAAAAAGCACACCATGCAATAATCTGAGTACAGCGCTCAGACACAAAACCAAGCCATACAGATATCCGCCATGTTGTGGAGTCAACAGAAGTCAGAAATAGCATTATAAATATTCACTTACCTTTGATGATCTTCATCAGAATGCACTCCCAGGAATCCCAGTTCCACAATAAATGTTTGTTTTGTTCGATAAAGTCCATCYTTTATGTCCAAATACCTCCTTTTTGTTTGCGMGTTTAGTACACAATCGAAATTCACYATGCGCGGGCATGTCCAGGCGAAAGTTCAGACAAAGTCTTATTACAGTTAAGAGAAACATGTCAAACGAAGTATAGAATCAATCTTTAGGATGTTTTTATCATAAATCTTCAATAATGTTCCAACCGGACAATTCCTTTGTCTGTAGAAATGCAATGGAGCGCAAGCTAACTCTCACGTGAACGTGCGTGGTCAGCTCATGCCACTCTGGCAGATCTCTGACTCATTCAGCTCCCATTCCCCCATRCTTCACAGTAGAYGCATCAAACAAGGTTCTAAATACTGTTGACATCTAGTGGAAGCCTTAGGAAGTGCAATATGACCCCATAGACACTGTATATTCGATAGGCAATGACTTGAAAAACTACAAACCTCAGATTTCCCACTTCCTGGTTGGATTTTTTTCTCAGGTTTTTGCCTGCCATATGAGTTCTGTTCTACTCACAGACATCATTCAAACAGTTTAGAAACTTCAGTGTTTTCTATCCAAGTCTACTAATTATATGCATATTCTAGCTTTTATGGCTGAGTAGCAGGCAGTTTAATTTGGGCACGCTTTTCATCAAAAATTCCGAATGATGCCCCCTACCCTAGTGAAGTTAACATCGTTTAAAAAAAAACTTAATATCTTTACTATGTGTCCAACCTAGAGACTGTAGTCAACACCTGTAGGAGAGAAATAGAGAACCCAACCCTGTGACATCATCAGCTGTAGCAGAGCACTAACGTTGATGATGTCACAGGTTTTCATTCCCAAATGACGATAGACATATTGAGTAAAGTCCAGTTGGAGCAATGTACCAAGAATGAGACTTCCAGCTCTCCCTCTAACGCTTCCCCTCCCCCCTCCCTTCTCCGCTGTGTTTCCCCTCCCCTCTCCAGCCCAGCCCAGCGGAGAGGTGGCGGCCCAGCAGGGTGGCTATGAGATCCCGGCCCGCCTGAGGACCCTCCACAACCTGGTGATCCAGTACGCCTCCCAGGGGAGGTACGAGGTGGCCGTGCCCCTCTGCAAACAGGCCCTGGAGGACCTGGAGAAGACCTCCGGACACGACCACCCTGACGTGGCCACTATGCTCAACATCCTGGCCCTGGTCTACAGGTGTGTGTGTGTGCGTAGGATGGATGGATGTGTGGATAGTTTTAGATACACTTGCTCAGATGAAAAGCTGGCTGAAGACGTATGATTAATTACAGGTAGCACATGTATTCATCTTTTAACATGATGTGCTGTTTTGTTCCAGGGACCAGAACAAGTACAAAGAGGCAGCCCACCTGCTGAACGATGCCCTGGCCATCAGAGAGAAGACCCTGGGGAAGGACCACCCTGCGGTAGCCGCCACTCTCAACAACCTGGCTGTGCTCTACGGGAAGAGGGGCAAGTACAAGGAGGCTGAGCCCCTCTGTAAGAGAGCCCTGGAGATCAGAGAGAAGGTATGGATCATTACAGAGTTCTTCCTGGTTAGGTCATGTGGTCAGATAAATTCATAGCCCATGATAACTCACAAGTGAAACCATATGTATGACTTGTCCTTTCCTGTAGGTAAAGTATTTAAATGGTTGTGTGTTCAGGTCCTGGGGAAGTACCACCCTGATGTGGCCAAGCAGCTGAACAACCTGGCCCTGCTGTGTCAGAACCAGGGAAAGTACGAGGAGGTGGAGTATTATTACAGACAAGCCCTGGAGATCTACCAGTCCAAACTMGGGGCTGACGACCCCAACGTAGCCAAGACCAAGAACAACCTGGTGAGGAGGGAGGGAGGGAGAGGGGGGCTAGACATTGTAGTAGAGGGTTGAAGAGCTACATTTTCAGTAATGAATTCCCCCTGAGAGATTTAATCAAGTTTATTCAAGTTGAACAGACTGTTTTTTTGCGATCTTGGTATTGTTACATTTATTGGCTTGTGTATTGAATTGAGTTGTATTTTCACATCAAACCATTTGAGGTTTCATCTCATCTCTCTAGGCTACATGCTACCTCAAACAGGGGAAGTTCAAGGATGCTGAGTCCCTGTACAAAGAGATCCTAACCAGAGCACATGAGAAGGAGTTTGGATCAGTCAACAGTGAGTCTCCTACGACCAGCAGTCCTACAGTGGACATTAACACAACACTCACTGACAAACTAGGGCTGCGTCCTAAATTCCCAACCTGGCCCCATTCCATCATGGCCAGCTAATCATGCCCTCATCACTCCTCACCTCTCCACCTGTTAGATGATGTGTGGTGAATGTTCTGGCATAAAATGGTTGCCATGCATCACCTAGGTGGGTGTTACACATTGCTGGTGGATGAGGTGAGTTTCCCCCTACTATGTAAAGCTTTTTGAGTACCTCGATAGAAAAGCACTATATAAATCCAATCAATTATTATTAATTAATTGGCACCCTATTCCCTATGTAATYCACTACTTTTGACCAGAGCCCTGTGGGAATAGGGTGCCATTTGGGATGCACAGTACTACATTTACCACCAGACCAACCACCTCCATCAACTCTTCATGTAGCATTAGAAGATGTGTGAATCAACAGTATGTCCATTCTGGCCGGGACTACCCAGTAAACCCTGTGGTCATTGGCTGGCCATGCGTGGCCGTGTCCTGGCCAGTCAGTCAGTTCAGGGGTTCAGGGCTAATACAGGCTATCTGTCGTGTGTAAAGCATGTTAATGCAGCACTGCCTTGAAGCCAATCAAACCCTTAAACACTGTCATGCTCAGTAGAGCACAGTACAGGGGTCTGGCATGGGACACTTTATGTTCCCCCACACACTGTAGGTTTCACAGAGGTGGAATAATCTTTAATGATATGCCATAAATGTATCCATTTTGGTTTTAAATGCAAATACCTTTTATTTGTCGTGTGAGGGAACATAATGTATACCCAACGTATACGGTTCATAACATATGGTATACGGTTCATAACGTACGGTATATGTGTGGTATACGGTTCATAACATATGGTATATGTGTGGTATACGGTTCATAACAATGGTATATGTGTGGTATACGGTTCATAACATATGGTATACGGTTCATAACGTACGGTATATGTGTGGTATACGGTTCATAACATATGGTATATGTGTGGTATACGGTTCATAACATATGGTATACGGTTTATAATACATGGTATACGGTTTAAACATATGGTATATGTGTGGTATACGGTTCATAACACATGGAATACGGTTCATAACACATATATACGGTTTATAACATATGGTATATGTGTGATATACGGTTCATAACACATGGTATACGGTTCCTAACATATGGTATACGTGTGGTATACGGTTCATAACACATGGAATACGGTTCATAACACATGGTATACGGTATAAAACATGGTATACGGTTCATAACGTATGGTATACTGTTCAACATACGGTATACGGTTCATAACATACGGTATACGTGTGGTATACTGTTCATAAAGTATGGTATACAGTTCATAACACATGGTATACTTGTGGTATACGGTTCATAACGTATGGTATACTGTTCATAACATACGGTATACGGTTCATAACACATGGAATACGGTTCATAACACATGGTATACGGTTCATAACACATGGTATACGGTTCCTAACATATGGTATACGTGTGGTATACGGTTCATAACACATGTATACGTTCCTAACATATGGTATACGTGTGGTATACGGTTCATAACACATGGTATACGGTTCCTAACATATGGTATACGTGTGGTATACGGTTCATAACACATGGTATACGGTTCATAACACATGGTATACGGTTCATAACGTATGGTATACTGTTCATAACATACGGTATACGGTTCATAACATATGGTATACGTGTGGTATACTGTTCATAAAGTATGGTATACAGTTCATAACACATGGTATACTTGTGGTATACGGTTCATAACGTATGGTATACTGTTCAAACATACGGTATACGGTTCATAGCATATGGTATACGTGTGGTAAACTGTTCATAGAGTATGGTATATGGTTCTGGTCCGTGAAACAAAATATATGAATATACAAATAAAACTGCCACTCATCCCCTCCTCTCTTCATCCTCTTCTCTTGCAGATGACAACAAGCCAATCTGGATGCATGCGGAGGAGAGAGAGGAGAGCAAGGTAGCTGCAGTATGACTGATCTGAACCATGGTCCTACCTGTTAATGGCAGCGTATGAACTCTGATGGATGGGTAGACCAATAGGACTGAGATAAAGATGGAGAATATTCATCTATTAATAATAGAGGAGGCTTTATAATAAGGTCATAATTAATGTCTACTGCTGCTAACTGCCCCTCTATTCTCCCGGCCTTTCCGCTCTCTCTTATCCCTTTCTCTCTTGCTCCCACTCTCTCTCTCAGGGGAAGAGGAAGGAAGCTAGTCCCTGTGTAGAGTATGGGAGCTGGTACAAGGCCTGCAAAGTTGACAGGTGAGACTTAGTATAAACTTAATTTGAGTGGGAGATAAATACACAGAACTCAGTGTTTTAAATGATATTAACATTGTGATTAAATGATGACATGATGTTGACATGTACTTCATTCCTGTCAGTCCTACTGTCAATACCACCCTGAAGAGCCTGGGGCGCTGTACCGCAGGCAGGGTAAATTACAGGCAGCTGAGCACTAGGAGTGTTCTACCAAGACACGCAAGCAGGTACTAGGAATACACTATCGGGTACTGGTAATACACTATCGGGTACTGGTAATACACTATCGGGTACTGGTAATACACTATCGGGTACTGGTAATACACTATTACTATCAGGTACTGGTAATACACTATCACTATCAGGTACTAGTAATACACTATCACTACAGGTACTAGCAATTCATTGTCAGTTACACAGTTCGGTACGAGTAATACACGATTGGACTATAATACACGATTGGGTACTAGTAATACGCGATTGGGTTCTAGTATACGCGATTGGTTCTAGTAATACGCGATGGTTCTAGTAATACGCGATTGGGTTCTAGTAATACGCGATTGGGTTCTAGTAATACGCGATTGGGTTCTAGTAATACGTGATCGGTGTACTAGTAATGCGCGATCGGGTACTAGTAATTCACTGTCACTATTCAGGCACTAGTAATATACTGACAATATCAGGTACTAGTAATATACTGACACTATCAGGTACTAGTAATATACTGACACTATCAGGTACTAGTAATATACTGACACTATCAGGTACTAGTCATTCACTGACCCTATCAGGTACTAGTCATTCACTGACACTATCAGGTACTAGGCATTCAACTACCACTATCAGGTACTAGTAATATACTGACACTATCAGGTACTAGTCATTCACTGGACACTATCAGGTACTAGTAATATTACTGACACTATCAGGTACTAGTCATTCACTGACCCTATCAGGTACTAGTCATTCACTGTCATATCAGGTACTAGTCATTCACTGACACTATCAGGTACTAGTCATTCACTGACACTATCAGGTACTAGTAATATACTGACACTATCAGGTACTAGTAATATACTGACACTATCAGGTACTAGTCATTTCACTGTCACTATCAGGTACTAGTAAATATACTGACACTATCGTACTAGTAATATACTGACACTATCAGGTACTAGTAATATACTGACACTATCAGGTACTAGTCATATACTGACAATATCAGGTACTAGTCATATACTGACACTATCATGTACTAGTAATATACTGACACTCTCAGGCACTAGTCATTGACTGACACTATCAGGCACTAGTCATTTACTGACACTATCAGGCACTAGTCATTTACTGACACTATCAGGCACTAGTCATTCACTGACACTATCATGTACTTGTCATTCACTGTCACTATCAGGCACTAGTCATTCACTGTCACTATCAGGCACTAGCTCATTTACCTGTCTATCAGGCACTAGCTCATTTACTGTCAACTTATAGGGCTCAGGCAGACTGTCAACTATTCACTGCATACGGTACATACTAATGTCAGGTTACTCCTTCACCTTCACTGACTCACTAATGAATGTTACTAGTCATTCCTGACACTATCAGGTACTAGTAATAACTGACATCCTCGCCACTTAGATCCTTATAGGCACTAGTTTCACTGACATATCAGGCAGCTAGTCATTCATCTGACACTATCAGGCACTAGTCATTCCACTGTCACTACTCAGGCAACTAGTCATTTCACTGTGCACTATCAGGCACTAGTCCATTCATGTCACTAATCAGGCACTAGTCATTCACTGTCATATTATCAGGCCACTAGTCATCTCACTGTCACTATCAGGCACTAGTCATTCACTGTCACTATCAGGCATAGTCTTCACTGCACTAATCAGCATAGTATTCACTGACCTATCAGGCACTACGTTCTTCACCTGACACTACAGGCAATAGTCATTCACTGACCACTATCAGGCACTAGTTCACTGTAATTAAGCTGTCACTGACTATCAGGCACTAGTCATTTACTGTCAACTATCAGGCACTAGTCATTTACTGTCACTATCAGGCACTAGTCATTCACTGTCACTATCAGGCACTAGTCTTGCACTGTCACTGTCACTATCAGGCACTAGTCATTCACTGTCACTATCAGGCACTAGTCATGTCACTGTCAGCTATCAGGCACTAGTCATATCAGCTGTCACCTATCCGGCACTAGTCATTCACTGTCACTATCAGGCCACTAGTCATTCACTGTCACTATCAGGCACTAGTCATTCACTGTCACTCAATCAGGCACTAAGTCTTCCATCGTAACCTATCAGCCTATCATTCACTGTAGCTATCAGGCACTAGTCATTACTGCGTCACTATCACACGGTCAAGTACTAGTCATCTTACTGGTCACTATCAGGCCATAGTCATTTAACTGTCACTATCAGGCACTAGTCATTTACTGTCACTATCAGGCTACTGTCATTTACTGTCATTCTATCAGGCACTAGTCTTTACTGTCACTATCAGGCACTAGTCATTTACTGTCACTATCAGGCACTAGTCATGTACTGTCACTTCAGCCATGTTACTGTAGGTACTAGTCATTCCCACTGTCACTCTCAGGTACTAGTGAATCACTGTCAGCTACTTAGTGACTCACTGTCACACTATCGGGTACTAGTACTACACTATCAGGTACTAGTAATTCACTGGCACTATCAGGTACTAGTCATTCACTGTCACTTGTCAGGTACTAGTCATTCACTGTCACTGTTGGTACTAGTTCATTCACTGTCACTGTCAGGGTACTAGTCATTACTGTCACTTATGTCAGGTACTAGTCATTCACTGACACTGTCAGGTACTAGTCATTCACTGACACTGTCAGGTACTAGTTTCATTCACTGACACTGGTCAGGTACTGGTGATACACTATCGGTCTAACTAGTAATTTACTGTTGTGTACTAGTTGAATACTGTTACTAATCAGGTCATACGTATTTTCACGCTTTACTATCAGGGCTAGTAACGAATCTCATTTCCAACTATCAGGTACTAGATACGCTATCAGGTACTAGTGATACGCTCAGAGGTACAGTGATACGCTACGAGTTAGTATAGCTAGCCTACTAGTGATACGTACGCTAGCAGGTACTAGTGATACGCTAGCTAGGTACTAGTGTACGTATAGGTACTAGTTTGATACGCTTATCAGGTTACCAGTGATACGCTATCGCTATCAGATGCTAGTACTACGCTATCAGGTACCAGTGATACGCTATCGCTATCAGATGCTAGTACTACGCTATCACTATCAGTTACTGCACATTCAGTCAAAAAAGCTTTTACTATGCAATCATTCAAAAAAGAAGGTACAAGCACTGAGACACTGGCAGTGCAATTATCAAAGGCTGTAGTCTAGAGTCTTGAAGCTCTCACATACACTCTGTTCCAACCCTGCTGACATTTAGGATTCATTATCATGTTCCCCCCCAGGGTATAGATGCCATTAACCAGAGTAAGGTGGTGGAGCTCCTGAAGGATGGGGCCCCAGGAGGGGGTGAGCGACGGCAGAGCCGGGAGGGTCTCAACGGGCCCCAGCGGGGGGACTGTGAAGGGGACGACGGAGCAGAGTGGAACGGGGTACGAACCTCCTTTGTCTTATTATTGTTGAAAGATGAAGCATTCGTAAGAGTGAACATACAGTCAAATTAGGGCTGGGCTATATATCGAATTCCAATACATGTTTTTAGCAAGAATCAATGTTTTTTGGTCTCGTCTCCTTCGCTCCTTCTGTGCTCTGTGTACTGTGCACTTTCCCACTCACACACAGACACCAGCCCCTCCCCTACCACTCACAACAAAGAGACTAAATATCACTTCTTTCTCTCTGACAACAAGCAGTTTAAATTCGCAATTTGCATTTGAGGTTTGGTCCGACATCACCGGTCTTCTAGACACACGAAACGCATTCAGACATAATTTTACTGTAAAGAGGAGAACTTAACTTTTACTTTACAATACTTTCTTTGTCTCAACTCCCAACTTTTAGAACAGCGCAGACCCTACTAAAACGAGAGTATCAATGAACATGATTGTGGAAAATGCGAGCAGCATTTTAGCCTCAGACTGTGTTTTAGAAATGTCCACAGACTGTTATATGCTAGCTGTCTAGTCTGTGTTTTAGAAATGTGCAATGAGCATAAAAATATGCGTTTGTTTAAGGAATGCCAACTCGTTTTCATTCTGAGAAATAAGCWTTTTCTTATCCAGGTAGACCACTTGATTTCAACAACTAAACAAAATGAACAGGCTATGTTGTTCAACCAGTTGGAGACGGACTGGAGGGTGTATTCATAACAMCTTGACTGTTCTAACTTGTTAGCAAGCAAATAGATCCAAGTTGGCCAGACTTTAAATATAAAGAGTAGCTGGCTACTTACTAGCCATGGGCTTGTGCTTGAGAGATTGTTAATGAGACCTGTGTTAATGTTCTATAATACCTGCTACCAGAAGATGGTCATTATTAGTGGATGTGCATGGTTCTGGTTACATTTGTAACAAAAGGGGCATTTTCATAGACTTGAATGCTTGATCAGTGATTTTTTTTATTTTTAAAGCAGGTTAAAATAATGTAATTATTAMTGGGTCTTATGGTTGAAGACTTTTATTTAGCCTAGGTATAATTTTACAAGCCCTGAATTCATAKAATTATTCCAAACTGTTTGAAATGCAGTGTATATACCTATAATTGTGCAACAAATTGATTTAGAGAGAAAAACATTTGAGATATATATTGTGAATCGCCCGTAAGTTTGAAGAAATTAAGTGTTGTTGTTTTTTACTAGCAACAATGAAAAATTGCTATGTAGCTTGAATCTAGTGTGATGTTTGTTGTGCCTGATAAAGACATTGATATACAGTACTGTGCAAAAGTTTCAGACAGGTGTGAAAAAATGCTCTAAAGTAAGAATGCTTTAAAAAATAGAATGTTAAAATATTATATTTATCAAGTAACTAAATGCAAAGTGAGTGAACAGAAGAAACATTTACATCAAATCCATATTTGATGTGACCACTTTTGCCTTCAAAACAGCATCAATTCTCGTAGGTACACTTGCACAAAGTCAGGGATTTTGTAGGCATATAGTCAGGTGTATGATTTAAACAATTATACCAAACAGGTGCTAATGATCATCAATTCAATATGTAGGTTGAAACACAATCATTAACTGAAACAGAAACAGCTGTGTAGGAGGAATAAAACTGGTTGAGGGACAGCCAAACTCAGCTAACAAGGTGAGGTTGCTGAAGACAGTTTACTGTCAAAAGTCATACACCATGGCAAGACAGAGCACAGCAACAAGACCCAAGCTAGTTATACTGCATCAGCAAGGTCTCTTCAAGGCAGACAGGGGTTTCCAGATGTGCTGTACAAGCTATTTTGAAGAAGCACAAAGAAACGGGAAACTTTGAGGACAGTAGACGCAGTGGTCGGCCAAGGAAACTTACTGCAGCAGATGAAAGACACATCATGCTTACTTCCCTTCTCAATCGGAAGATGTCCAGCAGTGCCATCAGCTCAGAATTGGCAGAAAACAGTGGGACCCTGGTAACACCCATCTACTGTCTGGAGAAGTCTGGTCAGAAGTGGCCTTCATGGAAGACTTGCGGCCAAAAAGCCATACCTCCGACGTGGAAACAAGGTCAATGACTCAACTATGCACAAAAACAGAGGAACTGGGGTGTAGAAAAATGGCAGCAGGTGCTCTGGACTGATGAGTCAAAAATATTTGGCTGTAGCAGAAGGCAGTTTGTTCGCCGAAGGGCTGGAGAGCAGTACACGAATGAGTGTCTGCAGGTAACAGTGAAGCATGGTGGAGGTTCCTTGCAAGTTTGTGGCTGCATTTCTGCAAATGGAGTTGGGGATTTGGTCAGAATGAATGGTCTCCTCAATGCTGAGAAGTACAGGCAGAGACTTATCCATCATGCAATACCATCAGGGAGGCATCTGATTGGCCCCAAATGTATTCTGCAGCATGACAACGACCACAAACATACAGCGAAAGTCATTATGAACTATCTTCAGCATAAAGAAGAACAAGGAGTCCTGGAAGTGATGGTATGCCCCCCACAGAGCCCTGATCTCAACATCATTGAGTCTGTCTGGGATTACATGAAGAGAGAGAAGCACCTGAGGTGCCTAAATCCACAGAAGAACTGTGGTTATTTCTCCAAGATTTTTGGGCCAACCTACCTGTGTGCAAGTGTACCTAAAAGAATGTATGCTGTTTGAAGGCAAATGGTGGTGTCACCAAATATTGATTTGATGTACACTACTGTTCAAATGTCTGGGGTCACTTAGAAATGTCCTAGTTTTTGAAAGAAAAGCTCATTTTTTGTCCATTTTTAAAATAACATCAAATTGATCAGAAATACAGTAGACATTGTTAATGGTGTAAATGACTATTGTAGCTGGAAATGGCTTATTTATTTTTATGGAATATCTACATAGGCGTACAGAGGCCCATTAGAAACAGACGCCTCACAAGTCTGGCAGCTTCATTAAATAGTACCCGCAGAGGCTACTCTGGGATGCTGGACATCTAGGCAGAGTTGCAAAGAAAAAGCCATATCTCAGACTGGCCAATAAAAAGAAAAGATTGAGATGGGCAAAAGAACACAGACACTGGACAGAGCCTAGAAGGACAGCATTCCGGAGTCGCCTCTTCACTGTTGACGTTGAGACTGGTGTTTTGTAGGTACTATTTAATGAAGCTGCCAGTTGAGGACTTGTGAGGCGTCTGTTTCTCAAACTGAACACTAATGTACTTGTCCTCTTGCTCAGTTGTGCACCGGGGCCTCCCACTCCTCTTTCTATTCTGGTTAGAGCCAGTTTGCGCTGTTCTGTGAAGGGAGTAGTACACAGCATTGTATGAGATCTTCAGTTTCTTGGCAATTTCTTGCATGGAATAGCCTTAATTTCTCAGAACAAGAATAGTTTCAGAATTTCAGAGGAAAGTTCTTTGTTTCTGGCCATTTTGAGCCTGTAATCGAACCCACAAATGCTGATGCTCCAGATACACAGCTAGTCTAAAGAAGGCCAGTTGTATTGCTTCTTTAATCAGAACAACCGTTTTCAGCTGTGCTAACATAATTGCAAAAGGGTTTTCTAATGATCAATTAGCCTTTTAAAATGATAAAGTTGGATTAGCTAACACAATGTGCCATTGGAACACAGGAGTTATGGTTGCTGTTAATGGGCCTCTGTACGCCTACATAGATGTTCCATTAAAGATCTGCCGTTTCCAGCTAAAATAGTCGGTTACAACATTAACAATGTCTACACTGTATTTCTGATCAATTTGATGTTATTTTAATGGACAAAATGTGCTTTTCTTTCAAAACATTTTTMAAAGCATTCTTACTTTTACAGCATTTTTTCACACCTGCCTTAAACTTTTGCACAGTACTGTAAGTAATAAATACATCAAAAATAACTTTTTGTTTTGGAGGCCACTCCTTAATATGCAGTGGTTGTCTTGTTCTCTCAGGAAGGTAACGGTTCGTTGCGTCGGAGCGGCTCCTTTGGGAAGATCCGTGAAGCGCTACGTAGGAGCAGTGAGATGCTGGTGAAGAAACTACAGGGCAGTGGCCCTCAGGAGCCCCGCAACCCAGGGTGAGAGAGACTGTGTATGTCTGCACCCTAGCCCATCACTGCTCATACTGTGTGAATCATTTTTGTGTTTGCCTCAGGGGGTTTGTTCTTTAGTGGGGAGCCGACAAGGCACCTGAGGCACACAGGCAATAAAATGTTTTCTATTGAGGCTAATTGAATCCTTAATGTCTGTCTGTGTGTTCCTCAGTATGAAGAGAGCCAGCTCCCTCAACTTCCTCAACAAGAGTGCAGAAGACCCCTCACAGGTACTTGGTGTTAGCCGTCCATCACTGTCACTAAGCTATTAACCTGTTAGTTACCAGCCAAGGACTGCTGTTACTGAGCTATTAACCTGTTAGTTACCAGCTAAGGACTGCTGTCACTGAGCTATTAACACTATGTTGTTTGGTGCCTACCCTTTATCAAACACTGTAATTATTTTCACCTCTACAGCCTATTTATTCCCTACCTCCCTACCCTTCTACATTTGCACACACTGTACTTCTATTTTTATTTTCTATTGTGTTATTGACTGTACGTTTGTTGGTCTAACTTTGTGTTGTTGTTGTCGCACTGCTTTGCTTTATCTTGGCCAGGTCACAGTTGTAAATGAGAACGTGTTCTCAACTGGCCTACCTGGTTAAATAAAAGTGAAATAAATAAATAAAAACATCCTTTCTATTTTCTCCCTCCCTCTCTCCAGGACGCCAACACCGGCCTATCAGAATGCAGAGGACTGAGTGCCAGCAATGTGGACTTGTCAAGACGCAGCTCCCTGATTGGTTAAACAGAGACAGGAGGCGGGACCAGGAGGAGGAAGGTCCAATGACGGGACCAGGAGGAGGAAAGCCCAATGAGGAGAGGCAGTTTGCCGCTCAAAGCGATCAAAACACACTTCAGATCCAACACTCACATTCAAGACATATTTTCTAAAGAAACAAGAAAAAGCATTGCCAAAAAAAACTGACTTGACGCTTTTAGTGACTCAGACGTCTCTGTGTCTGCTTCACTGTATACTTCGCTGGCATCTATCAAACAAGTAGAGAGAATCCTATTTAAACGGCATGCTGCTTACTAGAAGGTGGAATGTTTGCACTAGACACTCATCATGGTGAGTCTGAGGCATAGCATCATGACAGAATCCATATCGTTATCGCAGCGTGACAAATTTCCATCTTAACCCGCACACTCTCATGCAGACACTCAACCTTAGGCAGGCTAGTTCTATTCTGATTTCTATCTTAACCCGCACACTCTCATGCAGACACTCAACCTTAGGCAGGCTTATTTCTATTCTGATTTCTATCTTAACCCGCACACTCTCATGCAGACACTCAACCTTAGCAGGCTAGTTCTATTCTGAATTTCTATCTTAACCCGCACACTCTCATGCAGACACTCAACCTTAGGCAGGCTAGTTCTATTCTGATTTCTATCTTAACCCGCACACTCTCATGCAGACACTCAACCTTAGGCAGGCTAGTTCTATTCTGATTTCTATCTTAACCCGCACACTCTCCATGCAGACACTCAACCTTAGCAGGCTAGTTTCTATTCTGATTTCTATCTTAACCCGCACACTCTCATGCAGACACTCAACCTTAGGCAGGCTAGTTCTATTCTGATTTCTATCTTAACCCGCACACTCTCATGCAGACACTCAACCTTAGGCAGGCTAGTTCTATTCTGATTTCATCTTAACCCGCACACTCTCATGCAGACACTCAACCTTAGGCAGGCTAGTTCTATTCTGATTTCCATCTTAACCCGCACACTCTCATGCAGACACTCAACCTTAGGCAGCTAGTTCTATTCTGATTTCTATCTTAACCCGCACACTCTCATGCAGACACTCAACCTTAGGCAGGCTATTTCTATTCTGATTTCTATCTTAACCCGCACACTCTCATGCAGACACTCAACCTTAGGCAGGCTAGTTCTTATTCTGATTTCATCTTAACCCGCACACTCTCATGCAGACACTCAACCTTAGGCAGGCTAGTTCTATTCTGATTTCCATCTTAACCCGCACACTCTCATGCAGACACTCAACCTTAGGCAGGCTAGTTCTATTCTGATTTCCATCTTAACCCGCACACTCTCATGCAGACACTCAACCTTAGGCAGGCTAGTTCTATTCTGATTTCATCTTAACCCCGCACACTCTCATGCAGACACTCAACCTTAGGCAGGCTAGTTCTATTCTGATTTCTATCTTAACCCGCACACTCTCATGCAGACACTCAACCTTAGGCTAGGCTAGTTTCTATCTGATTCCATCTTTAACCCGCCACCCTCATGCAGCGCAGCATCAACCTTAGGCCAGGCTAGTTCTATTCTGATTTCCATCTTAACCCGCACACTCTCATGCAGACACTCAACCTTAGGTAGGCTAGTTCTATTCTGATTTCTATCTTAGAGAAGTGTAACCGGCGTCAGTGTGCCGCTAACGGTTTAGCTTCCTCCACCGTCCCTGTCTCCATCCCGGGATCGAACCAGTGATCCTCTGCTTTGCAACARACGTGACCGCCCTCCATGACAACGTGTGAACACGATTGAGCTATACAAAAGGTACCAATTGGTTAGCGCCATCGGCAACATTTCAAGCTAGCTGCGGAGCATTATGGTACATTCTTAACTCTGTTACAGAAGCATCACACTCAGGTCACTAGTGGCGTGATTACTGAAAATGCTAACAACCCATTCGATGGAAATCACAGTGCTACAGCCATATAAATCATACGTTTTTAAGACGAGGTATGAACTACAGCTGTTAGAAACTTCAGCGAGGTAAAAGACACATGGTACACAATCTTTTTGGGATGTCAAATAAATCGGTGTATTTAAACATCATCTGGGAGAAAAAAACGGCACTGACCAGTTTAACCTCTCCTTTTTGCCGTCTGATTGGTTATGTATATACAGGTTTAAGTTATTTTCTATTTCTTTCTTTGTATATAGCGCACAGACAGGTTCTTGTTTAAACTGGTTAGAGGTTAGGAGAACCTCTGATTTGGAGACAGACACTGGAAGAGGACAGTCAGAAAAGAGTGAAGAGAGAAACGGGGAGAATATCGGCACTTAATGGGTGTCCTAACTTCTAGTCCATTTTTCATTTAGTCTCCCACTGACATGAAGTGAAAATTTTACAAAATGGAGGTTAGAATTTCCCCCTGAATCTATAGCCTGATCTGGTCAGATATGTTTGTGCTCTAATCAACTACTGTTCCGTTCGTTGCCTTGTCAGACAATTATGAACGTGACAGAGAAGAGTTGGCTAAAGGTCAAACATATCAGGGACCAGGTTCGTATTCGTTAGGCACTAAACAGAAGAAAACGGACTGAAACGGAGGAACTACCTGGATTTTTACAATTAGAAACTCGTTTTCATTTTCTGTTGCAAAAACGTTTCGTACGGTGTGCACTAATGAATGGCGAGACCAGGCTAACTTAGTTCATCTCAGACCAGGGGAATATACTGGAAATGCTGACGMGACAAGCAGTACCGGTGTATCTCAGTCAGTGTGCAGCCTGTTAGCAAGGCGCGGTACAAATGCCTGTTTAGCTCCACCACTGAAGGCCCATTTCTCTTACGTGATCCGGTGGTGTTGGTACTGAAAAACACATTATTAGCCTGACTGATGCTGTAGAGGTGAATGTGCTTCTATGTTGAGCGTTGGTTTTAGCAAATGCATGGTCACATGTCTACSACAGCACAACGTTTCTTCCCCAGTCAAATACTATTAGATCTCTACATAGTTGTAATACCCTCGTATTAGTTAAGATGGTACAATACAGTGCATCTGTTTCTGTAAGAGGTAAGCATTAGGCATCCCGTATGTACCGTATCATGGTTATCTGTCCTTGGTTGGCCTTCACTGAATAATGAGAGCATGGTATGTCCTTATCTTTTTATATAAAACAATGATCCTTTATTATAACGTGATGTTGTTTGGAAAGAATCCGATTGGTTTACAGAGAACTTCTCTGATCTAACCAATGACAGTCCTTCACCAAATGATCTCATCATTTATGTCTTATTCTTGTCTGTGATTGGCTCCAACCTCAAGTGACGATGTGCGGGGTATTGTTGTTGAACTCTGAATGATGATTTGAATGTTGGGTTTTGCTTTGATGAGAGGCGGGGAGGGAAGAGGTTGACCGTGTACTGTGTTGGCTCTTTTAAGTGTCTGGTTTGTGAGTTAGGAGTCCCAAGACTGATAGCAAGAGACTTGGCCAACAGAATGTATATGTCTTTGAGAAGGAGAGTGGTCCTAATTAGTTTCACCTCCTGATTGTGTTGCTAGTGCAATGTAAAGTGMGGATGGGATGGATTATTGATTTTTACTGGGGAAACGGATGGAACGAAAGCTTAAGTATGTGACAAATGCAGGCTAGAAGGGCTGAGGAGGAGAACACTGATGATGAATGATAACGGGGGAAATAGAAATATGAAGTGCTGTTCGCTGAGAAAAGCGAGAGATTCAGTGATTGAAAAGAAAGGGAAAACAGAACATTGGAGAGAGGAATATGGAAAAGTGCTTTAAGTTTCATTGCAGGAAATAATGTACAGAATTGTCGGTCTCTGTCACACTCAACATGTCCAAGCACCCATGTTGTCTAGCTATGTAAAAGTCTGTTGGAACACTGGCCTGTAGTCTGTAGATGCTGTATTTACACACCAACAAATGTTTCAAAGAACACACCTAAACAGTGCTCCTCCTACAAATGTATACCACATGTTCATGTAGAAGTAAGAACACCCTCCTCACCATCTGTCAATCAGTGTGTCACTATGGAAACTAGAATGTAGCCATGGAGGTAGGAGGGGGGATCTCATTGTTAGTGGCCAACAACCTTGTGTATATTTTATTAAAGGTTCAATAAAGGAAAAACTCCACTTTTCAAACTGATCCTGATCTGTTTGTTTCGTCATTCTTTTAACACAATGAAACGGCTTGATTGAAATGAGTTTTAAATACAGATATTGCATGTGTAACCAGGGGCATCCTTGAACACAAGGTACCAGATCTATTTCACATAAACGTGTATGTGTGTTCGTTCGTTCACACCCTGGGCTGAGGGTGTTTGTAGTGGAGGATGTACCACACAGAGGTGAGTTTCTCAGTGGCTTCCTGTTACTGTTATAAGCCTACAYCTTCACAGAAGGAAACCAAACCCACCAGTGTGAAGAAAAGGTTCACAACAGTAACTACTTTTAAGAGTGCATGTTAAGGTGTCTGTTGAAGGAGAGGAGATCAGGCCTGGAAGGTGTAAGCTGGACCATATGGACTCTGGAATATCAAGTAAGCTTTTGTTTCACTCTTGGAAACTAATGATCACTAATGTACTGTAGGTTAATGGAAACTGATGAAGTGATAAATGTTCTCCGTAGCTTAGTGCCAGCAAAACGTCTTCACTTGCAGCTACTACATGAAGAAGCTGTATGTGTAGTAGATTCATGCTCTCAGTTGTTTTCATTTAAACAGTGCTATATACAATAATCAATAGTTTGATGCATTAACAAACCAATCAATCATATTGTTTATTGCTTTTCTGCCATGTCCCTCTGTGTCTGCACCTGTAGGTTCTCTCTCCAGCATGTCGATGACCCAGTCCAGCCCTGGTACCCCTGGTCGACCCCCCCACACCGCTGCCCCCGGGCCCCTCCAGGCTCCTCTTGGCACTGCTCTGGTCCAGTTCCAGCTAGGCCTCTTCAGGGAGGTGGTTCGGGTGTCTGGGGGGCAGCTCAGCTACTGCCATGCCAAGAGACTGGCTGCAGAGATCATAGAACGCAAGGTAAACCATTGACCTACATACAGTCACCTCACAAAGTATTGCCACCCTTGATAAAGATGAGAAGAAAATACTATAATATAAATAATAATACAAATACTGAGCTATAATGTATGCTCAAAATAAATGAGAGACTTGTATTATTTTAAACTAATACAATTGCTCAGAAAAATTTATTTTGTTTAATAACAAGTAACCATTTTTTTCCCAAAATGCAATTTTGCATGCAAAATGCACTACTAAAGATTCTTAGAGATMAAATCGAACAAAATTGAATCTGCATTAACATTTTGCTTTTTTAAGAAACTGTATTGTGGCCTTCCATGGTTTCCTGTGCCACTGGGATATAAAAAAATGAGTTAACACACATGTAAAATACATTTGTCATTCATCACCACGGGGAAAGCAGTGGTGTAAACTACTTTAAGTKGTTTTTGGGGGTATCTGTACTTTACTTTAATATTTATATTTTTGACAACTTTTACTTTTACTCCACTACATTCCTAAAGAAAATAATGTACTTTTTACTYCATACATTTTACCTGACACCCAAAAGTCCTATTCACACACTTACCAAGAGAACATCACTGGTCATCCCTACTGCCTCTGATCTGGGAGACTCACTAAACACAAAGGCTTCTTTTGTAAATTATGACTGAGCTTTGGAGTGTGCCACTCGCTATCCTTCAATAAAAAAAYMTTTTTTAATTGTGCCGTCTGGTTTGCTTAATGTAAGAAATGTTTTATACATTTTTCTTTTACTTTTGATTCTTACCTATATTTTAGCAATTACATTTACTTTTGATAGTTAAGTACATTTAAAACCAAATATTTTGAGACTTTTACTCAAGTAGTATTTTACTGGGTGACTTTCACTTTTACTTGAGTTATTTTCTATTAAGGTATCATTACTTTTACTCAAGTATGACAAATGGGTGCTTTTCCAACACTGGGGGAAAGGCAAAGAGCTCACAAACAAAAAGAGAAAAATGGTTAGTGGCCCTCATAAATCAGGCAATGGGCAAAACAAATTTGCTAAAAATATCACTTACAACTATTAAGGCGTCAATTAAGAAGTTTAAAGCCACTTGAACAGTGGTAAACTTGCCTGTGTATCTTGTCCCTACGCACAGTGAGGAAGATGGTTCTGGAGGCAAGGAAAAGTCCAAGGGCAGTTGGAGAAATACAGAACTGGGTCGCATCTTGGGGTCACCAAGTCTCTTAATCTACAATTAGATGCCAGCTCCATGGCAATAGGCTCTTCAGGGGGGTGGCCAGTAAAAATGCCTTTATTGAGRGTTATCAACAAATGTAAACGCCTGGAGCTTGCTAAACTGCACTGGCACTTGGATCGGAACTGGTGATAAGAGACAAAAATAGAGGTCTTTGTCCACCCACACCAGCAGTGGGTTTGGCGTTGAAAGATGGATGCATGTGCAGAAAATAACCTCATATCTACTGTAAAATATAGTGGTGGATATGAAGTTGTTTTGATTCCACTGGTCCTAGCGCCCTTGTTAAGGTCAACGTCATCATGAACTCTACCAAGTACCAGAACATTTTAGCCAAAAACCTGGTTGCCTCTGCCAGGAGGCTGAAACTTGGCCACAAATGAATCTTSCAYRAAGACAATGACCCCAAGCATGCATCAAAATCAACCAAGAAATGGTTAATTGACCACAAAACCAACATTTTGCAATGACCATCTCAGTCTCTGGATTTGAGCCCCATTGAAAACCTTTGGATTAAAGAGGGAAGTATCATACCCCATCCTACTATCATACCCCATTCAAAGGCTCTTAAATCTTTTGCCTTGCCCAATTTTTTATTTTTATTTCACCTTTATTTAACCAGGTAGGCTGGTTGAGAACAAGTTCTCATTTACAACTGCGACCTGGCCAAGATAAAGCAAAGCAGTGCAACACAAACAACAACACACAGTTACAAATGGAATACACAAGCGTTCCATCAATAACACAATAAAAAAAAAAATAAGTCTATATACAGTGTGTGCAAATGGCGTGAGGAGGTAAGGCAATAAATAGGCCATAGTAACAAGTAATTATAATTTAGCAAATTAAAACTGGAGTGAGTGATGTGCAAGTAGAAATAATGGTGTGCAAAAGAYCASAAAACAATATGGGGATGAGGTAGGTAGATTGGATGGGCTATTTACAGATAGGCTATGTACAGCTGCAGCYATCGATTAGCTGCTCGGATAAAAAACGTATTTTGTAAATACACAATCCATGTCTCAATTGCCTCAAGGTTTCAAAATTCTTCTTCTTRAACCTGTCTCCTCCCCTTCATCTACGTTGATTTGAATTGGATTTAACAAGTGACATCAATAAGGGATCATAGCTTTCACCTGGATTAACCTGATAAATCTGTCATGGAAAGAGCAGGTGTTCCTAATGTTTTGTACACTCAGTCCCAGACCTGTGTGTTTTATTTTAGCCAACTACTCTGACTATCATTGTGATACCATACAGTGGCTATAATCTTTCTCTTTCATGCTCTCCATCTCTCTGTTTCTCTCTGTCTCTGTTAATTCAGTTCAGTATACTTTATTGACATGAAAAGAAAACACATTGTCAAAGTAAATATATAGCGACGATGGTCAAAGACCAACATATACTAGACAGTTTGTAATTAAGCAACACATGAWAATGTCACTAACAGCAATTCCAACACATATTAATAAAGAATAATCACACTCTACTTCTCACTGGCTGTCCCTCAGGTTGTGGCAGGAGGCCACACATTTGGCTGATAAAACACAGCATTTAGTTTTTTCACCAAGTTTGTTTTTAAGTTTGTCTTCATTAAATTTTTTTGCAAATTCTTCGTATTGTTTTATAATTTTGGAGAATAATGTATTTCTTATCTCAGAATATCTGTCACAGTTTGACAGAAAATGCAACTGTCWCCATCTCTTCCTGGGTGCAGAATGYGCACATCCTGTCCTCTCTGGGCAGCCAGATGTTCCTGTGACGACCGGTCTATGGACAGTGCTGTGCTCACTGAGTCTGTACATAGTGTTTTCCTCGGTTTTCTATCAGTCACAGTGGTCAAATAGCATTAAAGTTTACTTTGATTTTTTTTGTGGTTGGACCAGATTGTGAGTGCCTGAGGCTTTGTTGGGTTGGTAGTGGTTAGTGAACCGAGCCTAAGAACCAGCTGGCTGGTTGAATAACATTTGGTGTCTCTTTTTAGGATAATAATCAGAACTGGGAATTGGGCTGATTCAAATTAAATCTAATTMTATTAGTCACATGCGCCAAATACAACAGGTACCTTACAGTGAAATGCTTACTTATGAGCCCCTAACCAACAATGCRGTTTTAATGCAAATGCAAATAGTCTGGTTAGCCATTCGATTAGATGTTCAGGAGTCTTATYGCTTGGGGGTAGAAGCTGTTTAGAAGCCTCTTGGACCTAGACATGGTYCTACGGCACCGCTTGCCGTGCGGTAGCAGAGAGAACAGTCTATTTAGGGCCTTCCTCTGACACCGCCTGGTATAGAGATCCTGGATGGCAYGAAGCTTGGCCCCAGTGATGTACTGGGCCATAAGCACTACCCTCTGTAGTGCCTTGCGGTCGAAGGCCGAGCAGTTGCCATACCAGGCAGTGATGCAGCCAGTCATGATGCTCTCGATGGTGCAGCTGTAGAACCTTTTGAGGATCTGAGGATTCTGCTCTGCATGCGTTGTTTGGAGTTTTTCTCTGTACTCTMAGGATGCTCTTGCAGAGTTTCAATTGGGTGTTTGTCCAATTTGTCAAATTCTTCTTTTGTAAGCGGACCCCACACMTCACTGGAATACAGTGCAATTAGTTATATTATTGAGTTGAATATTTTGAGCCAGATCCTAATTGGTATGTTTAATTTAATATATATTGTTAATGCCATAGAAAGCCCTCCTTGCTTTGTCTTTCAGTTCCTTCACAGCCAGGTTGAATGTCCCTCTGGAGATGATTCTTATT
The DNA here is from genome assembly GCF_002910315.2 of Salvelinus sp. IW2-2015. Lineage (NCBI taxonomy): Eukaryota > Metazoa > Chordata > Actinopteri > Salmoniformes > Salmonidae > Salvelinus > Salvelinus sp. IW2-2015. Next base: position 2,303,143 of record NC_036876.1, on the reverse strand, counting down.
CCTAAATATGTGTAGATGTGTGTTGTATTTGAGTAGAGCCCAGTAAAAAAGGGTATTGGTTTCCCTGACATCTGGATCTGTTCTGGAAAATCATCATTTTTGTCTTTTTGAGATTGACTGTTAGGGCCCAGGTCTGACAKAACTGTTTGCAGATGATCTAATTGTTGCTGTAACCCCTCTTTTGTGGGGGARAGTAGCACCAGGTCATCTGCATATTTTATTTATGTGTCGTTAAGAGTGAGACCGGGGGCTGTTGTTCTAGTGTTTATGCCAATTCATGGATACTGTATTGAATAAATAGACTTGAGTTCAAGTTGTTCCCCTGTTTCACTCCYCACCCTTGGGAAAATACATGTCTATGTTTATTTCCAATTTGGACTGTTATTTCTATACATRGATTTGATGACACATGTTTTTCCAATTCGTTTGAGAAAAATGTCTTCATGCCAAATTGGATATCCACAAAGCAGGAGAAATGTATTGATTCACGTTTATCAATTAGGGTTTGTCGGGTATAAATGTGTTCTGATGTTTGATCATTTGGTAGGAATGCAATTTGACTTTTGCTCAGGACATTGTTTTCACTGAGGAAGTGAAAGAATCTGCTGTTCATGACGGTGCCGAATATTTTCCCCAGGTTTCTGTTGACACAAATGCCACGGTAATTGTTTGGATGAAATGTGTCTACATTTTTACAAAAAAATGTGTTCCAGAGGTCAGGGAAACAGCCTACACTCAAATATTGTTAAATATTTTGAATATGGAAGTGCTACATTTGTGGTGTGTGTATTTTATCATTTGGTTTAATATTCCGTCAGTACCACAAGCATTTCTGACTTGCAGGGCCTGTATTTTTTCTGATTGTTTTTATTTTATTTATTTTTATTTAACTAGGTAAGTCAGTTAAGAACAAATTCTTATTTACAATGACGGCCTACCAAAAGGAAAACGGTCTCCTGCGAGGACGGTGGCTGGGATTAAAATACATAAATAAATACAATATAAATAGAACAAAACACACATCACAACGAGACAACACAACACTACATAAAGAGAGACTTAAGACAACATCATAGCAAGGCAGCAACACATGACAACACAGCATGGTAGCAACACAACATAACAACAACATGGTAGCAGAACAAAATATGGTACAAACATGATTGGGCATAGTCAACAGCGCAAAGGGCAAGAAGGTAGAGACAACAATACATCACGCAAAGCAGCCACAACTGTCAGTAAGAGTGTCCATGATTGAGTCTTTGAATGAAGAGATGGAGATAAAACTGTCTAGTTTGAGTGTTTGTTGCAGCTTGTTCCAGTCGCTATCTGCAGCAAACAGAAAAGAGGAGCAACCCAGGGATGTGTGTGCTTTGGGGACCTTTAACAGAATGTGACTGGCAGAACGGGTGTTGTATGTGGAGGATGGGGGAGTGTTACTGGGGAATCCAATGGGTTCTGGTTGTCTTTAATGGCTGATTCAATKATTTACAGTTTTCAGATTTTAGATTTATTTTTGATACGAATTCACTTTAATATGTCTATATCGTTCTTCAAAGTGAGGGTTCCATAGCTCCCCAGTTTGGATGCCCACTTCTACTCGGTGTAGTTTGTTTATGGAGTTCCAACTTCCCCAGCTGTTGTTTGAATCTATGGATTCCTCAATGTCATTAAGTTGGTGTCTGATGTGTGGTTCTTTGTTCTGAGATTCTGTCTGGATTCTTTTAGGGTTGTCCAATACTGAGTGCTCAGTTCCTGGTTGTCTGGTTGTCTGTGTTTTTGGTTAGATACATTCCTATGTTTTAAATGGATTTGCAATCATAATCAAACATTTTTTCACAATTTGTCTTATTTGGATTGATTTTGGGTGTCTTTTTAAAATTGGATGAGGGCGTGTCCCAAAAAAGTTGTTTGTTTTGTACAGCCAAATGTATACCTCCCTTACTGTGGTGATGTGTGGTCCAGGTTTCTGGTAGTTTTCCATGCTATTCTTCGTCCATCTATAGGACTGATTGGTCTTGTGTCATTTACTGGTGGTCTCTTCTCCATTTTTGTTTGTGTCTTCCCTTTTAAGGTATGCTGTAATTTTGCTATGGTCTGACAGTGGTGTTAGTGGGCTGACTGGGGAAGACACTGGATCTAAGTCTGGGATGACATCATCTACAGTACTACTAAGAGGGGAGCTGTATGTATACCTGCCCGAAAAGTCCCCTCGTAGCCTTCCATTGACTATGTACAGACCCAGCGTTCCACAGAGCTGCCGTAGTTGGTTCCCATTTCTGTTGTTTTTATCAAAGTTCTTCCTGGGTGGATATGAGGGCAGAGGAGGTTTATAGGTATGTGTTTGCCTCCACGTGTGCTAATGCTATCTGGTTCTTCTCTAGTCCGAGTATTAAGATCCCCGCAGATCAGAACATTTCCTTGGACCCGGAAATGATTGATCTCCTCTTCTAGAACAGAAAAGCTCTCTTCCTTGTAGTGAGGGGATTCTGATGGAGGATGTATGTACTGTAGCACACTCAAATACATTTTGGTCAGTGGAGATTACCAAAATGTTTCTCCCCCCCCCTCCCCTCTCTCTGTCTCTACCTCACCTCAGTGAGAGATGGCCATGTTACTCCATCAGCCAGAGGGGCTGCCGTGTGGTTTAGCTGTGTCTGCAGCTAACTTTCCAACCACAACCTTCCACACACACACACCCCGCCGTGCCTGTCTCGCTCAAATCAGCCCCCTTATCCTCTGATCTTCTGACTGTTTCCAGGCAGCAGGTCAGTTGGCCCGTGTAGTCTTTGTGTGAGAACTTGTATGCGGTTTGTGTGAATAATCTGTATCTCTCAGATCATTGCACTTTTCCTGTCTATAGGAACAAACACACACTCACACTTGTTTCCATCTCATTTGAAAATCTATTTTTATTTTACCTTTATTTAACTAGGCAAGTCAGTTAAGAACAAATTCTTGTTTACAATGACGGCCTAGGAACAGTGGGTTAACTGCCATAGTCAGGGGCAGAATGACTGATTTTTACCTTGTCAGCTCGGGGATTCGATCAAGCAACCTTTCGGTTACTGGCCCAACGCTCTAACCAATAGGCTACCTGCCGCCCCTAACGACAGCGCTCACATTGTTCCATGACCAGTCTCTCTCGATAATGGCCTACCCCTCCCTCAACGCCAACGTCTGTCTGCATGCTTTCGATGATGCTAACCAGACAGACCTCCTCTATAATCTTTCTCTCCTGCTCTGCCTTGATTGATCMATCAACCGATTTATTGACTAACTGATTGATCATGTCCCTTGTGTACTGCAGGCTCCAGACTGTAGTGTGGTGGGTGTTGGGGAGAAGGTCCTCCTGTTCAGACACCAGACAGGCTCGGAACATCTCCTCCACAGACTTACGGACCAGGATGCACTGCTGGACGGCGACCTCATAGAGATCATCGTCTCAGGTCAGACCGGGTTTGTATTCCAAATGGCACCCTATTCCCTTTGTAGTGCACTACTTATGACCAGGGCCCACATATGGTTAATTGAATGTACTGAAAGGTAGTACGTTAAGTGTCCAGATAAAGTAATGGAATATCTGCTCTTTCTGATCTGACTCAGGATCAGCTACTGTGACGGAGATAAAGATCCGCCCACACTCCCTGGCTGTCCAATCATATCGCACCCCCACCTTCTGTCATCACTGTGGGGAGATGCTGTGGGGGTTGGTACGTCAAGGGTTAAAATGTGAAGGTAAGGAAGTAGATACAGTAATAATTTATCCTTCATGTCATTAATCGCAGTATGAACCTTCACTATTTATTTCATGTTGAATTGTGTTGAATTCTTCGTTGTATCTACCATTTTACCTAAATAGATTTTGTCTCACATCTCTGTAGGTTGCGGGTTAGACTTTCATAAGCGCTGTGCGCTGCAGTTGCCTAGTGACTGTAGCCGTGCACGCCGTCGTGTGTGTGGCCCCAGCCTGTCCTTATTCCCCCCTGCCAGGCCTCGGACACACTCCCTCTCCACACCTGCYGGGGGCAGTATGGAGGAGGTCAGCACCAGTCATTATGGGCCGAATCCATTCCGCTGTTTAAGAGTGACATTTATGTGTGATTCTAAAATCTGACATGAAATCTTTCTGTTAATCTCTCTCCCTACCTCTTTGTCTTTCTCCCTCTTCATCCCCCCCCCCCCTCTCTCCCTCTTCCAGATCAGTATGTCCAAGCCCAGGCCCAGGCCTCCGTCGTGGGCAGATCAACCGGTGTGGCTGGGGGTGGTCCAGGGAAAGGGTGGCGTGGCGGGCAGGGTGCCACACACCTTCCACATCCACAGCTACACCAAGCCCACCGTGTGCCAACACTGCTACCACCTCCTTAAGGGCCTGTTCCGCCAGGGCCTGCAGTGCTCCGGTGAGAGGGGCCAGAGGTCAGGGGTTGAAGGTCATAATTCAGATTGGGAGGTTGGTCACTGGGGTACTAAATACATGTATGATGCTTTCTCTAATCATAAGTTTCTGAAGCAGGTATGTCAATCACTTGGTCAGATTCCAGATCTTGTGTTACAGCTGTGTCAGTAGTCTATGTACTGAAGCTGATCTCTCTCTCATTCAAATATATAATATATATAGACTGTAAACTGAACTGCCATCGTCGCTGTGAGTCCTCCCTGGTCCCTGCTGACTGTCCTGGAGTGAGGACCAACACCAATGGGGAAGGAGGTGAGAGACAATGACAAACATAATGGCCTTAAATGTTAAAACTATTCCTAATGCTTTCAAGATGAGAGAAAAACTGCATATGTAATTGACTGTGTACTTTATTTACAGTGACAGTTTAGTGTTGTGGTTTAGTATTGATGTAGTAAAGGATGTTACAGACTCCGTGTCCAGTCTGGGCTATCAGGACGACACAGAGGAGGAGGATATAGGATGCAGTATGACATCACTGGAAGACCATGAGGATGAGCCATCTACTGAGGACCCATTCGCTGAGATCAAGGAGGTGGGACACCAGCCACCAATCACGTAAGAGGGATAACAAAATGCTGGGCTTTGATAGGATGTTAAGTATGTTTCCACTTGAGTTTTGATGATTATTTACTTATGATAGAGTATAGTACATCAGTGTCTGTCAACCGAAGTTGTACTTTTTTACAAAACGTAGTTGCACTCGGGGCCTTTACTGGTCCTGTAATTAGCAGACCGATGTAGACGTCTCATTGCGAGCAAAACAATAAATAATCTTCTGCATCCCCCTTCGCAGCTGCTGTGTGTGTGTGTGTGTGTGTGTGTGTGTGTGTGTGTGTTCTCACCAGTGTGTCGGTGTTGGTGTGATGCAGTAGCCAGCCCTCTCTCAAGACTCCACTGGCCGTCTCTTAGTGTGACGACTGATTGGACCACCCGCATCAGAGGAATAATAACTACTGAAACACGGACTGGAAGAGAGGGAGGGAGGAGAGAGAGAGAGGGAGGGAGAGAGAGAGAGGGGGGGGGGAGGAGGGAGGGAGAGAGGGGGGAGGGGGGGGGGGGAGGGGGGGAGGGAAGGGAGGGGAGAGGAGGGAGGGAGGGAGAGAGAGAGAGAGGGGGGGGGAGGAGAGAGGGAGGGAGAGAGGGGGGAGGGAGGGAGGGGAGAGGGGAGAGGGGAGGGAGAGAGATGAGAGGGAGGAGGGAAGAAGAGGAGAGGGGGAAGGGAGGGAGAGAGAGAGGGAGGGAGGGAGAGAGAGAGGGGGAGGAGGGAGGGAGAGAGAGGGAGGGGGAGAGAGAGAGAGAGAGGGATGGGGAGGGAGATGAGAGGGAGAGGGGAGAGAGAGGGGGAGAGGAGAGGGGGGAGTAGAAGGGAGGGAGGGAAGGGAGAGGAGAGAGAGGGGAGGGAGGGAGAGAGGAAGGGATGTGGGAGGGAGTGGAGAGAGGGGATGAGGGAGAAAGAGAGGGATGAGGGAGGAGAGAGAGAGGGGAGTAGGAGGGAGGGGGAGAGAGGGGGAGGGGGGAAGAGAGGGGGAAAGAGGAGGAGAGGAGAGAGGAGTGGAGAGTAGAAGGGAGGGAGGGAGGGATTGAGGGAGAGGCAGAGAAAAAAACCCAAAAGGGAGGGAAGGGGGGAACAAGAGAGATAGAGAAGATGGGAGGAGACAGAGAGATAGAGATG
>NC_036876.1:2246801-2296668 GCF_002910315.2 Salvelinus sp. IW2-2015 | reverse complement strand
GTGGAGGGGGAGAGAGAGAGGGAGGGAGAGAGAGGAGGAGAGAGAGGGGGGGGGGAGGAGAGAGGAGAGGGGGGGAGAGGGGGAGGAGAGAGAGAGAAGAGGGGTGGAGGAGAGGAGAGAGAGGGGGGGTGGAGGGAGAGAGAGGGGGGGTGGGGGAGAAGAGAGAGGGGGGGGTGGAGGGGGAGAGAGAGAGAGGAGTGAGGGAGGGAGGAGTGAGAGGAGGAGGAGGGAGGGGGGAGGAGGAGGAGGGAGGGGGAGTGAGAGGGATGAGGGGAGGAGAGGGGGAGTGAGAAGGGGAGGGAGGGGGAGAGGAGAGGGAGGGAGGGGAGGGAGGGGAGTGATGAGGGAGGGAGGGGAGGAGGGGGAGGGAGGGAGAGAGGGGAGGGAGAGGAGAGGAGGGGAGGGAGGGAGGGAGGGGAGGAGGGAGGGGGAGGGAGGGAGAGGAGAGGGGGGTGAGGAGTAGAAGGAGGGAGGGAGGGAGTGAGAGGGAGGAGGGGGGAGGGAGTGGAGAGGGGGGAGGGGAGGGAGTGAGAGGGGAGGGGGGAGTGAGGAGAGGGGAGGGAGGAGGGAGGGGAGGGAGGGGGAGGGGGAGGGAGGGAGGGGGGGAGGGAGGAGAGGGAGGGAGGGGGGAGGAGAGGGAGGGGGGGAGAAGGGGAGGAGGGGGAGAAGAGGGGGAGGAGAGGGAGGGAGGGGGGAGGGGGGAGGAGAGGGAGGTGAGGGGAGGGAGGGAGGAGGGGCGGGAGAGTGAGAGGAGGGAGGGGGGGGGAGTGAGAGGGAGGGAGGGGGGAGGGAGAGAGAGGAGGGAGGGGGGAGGGAGGAGGGGAGAGGGAGGGAGAGGGAGGAGGGGGAGGAGAGGGAGGGAGGGATGAAAGAGGGAGAGAGACAGGGAGGGAGGGAGGATGAAAGAGAGAGAGACAGGGAGGGAGGGAGGAGATGAAAGAGGAGAGAGACAGGGGAGGAGGGATGAAAAGAGGGAGAGAGGACAGGGAGGGGAGGGAGGGATGAAAGAGGGAGGAGACAGGAGGAGGAGGATGAAAGAGGGAAGAGAACTGTTACAACTAAAATGTAAACTACATGTATTTGTAAATGTAACTTATTTATATGTGAACTGAAATGGTCTTCATTTATTTTACTAGACTCTCTTATCCAGAGAGATTTACAGTAGGGKGTGCATACATTTTCASGCTGGTCCCCCMTGGGAATCGAACCCACAACCTGAGCATTACAAGCACAATGCTCTACCAACTGAGCCACATCATCACAAACCACTTGATGTCTCAATGTACTCAGTTAGTGTATTGAACATCGTTTTTCTTCATGGTGATAGAAAGTCTACAGGTTCTAACCTAGATGACCAGCCTATATACAATACAGTAATGTACATTTACATGAAGTGGTTTGTAAGGATGGTAAATTAAAACTGCACAAAAAGTGGTTGTTATCCATGTTATTTCATCAAAACAAATATTAATTTGATGTGGATGTTTTGGGTCTTTGCTTAAAACAAAAGAGGGCTCCCGAGTGGCACAGCGGTCTAAGGCACTGCATCTTAGTGCGAGAGGCGTAACTACAGACCCTGGTTTGATTCCAGGCGGTATCACAACCGGACGTGATTGGGAGCCCCATAAGGCAGCACTCAATAATATATATTTTTTTTATTCTGATTTTTCAGGGGGGGCTGCAGCATCCTCAGAACCCCTACTACACACACACACACACACACACACACACACACACACACACACAGAGAGAGAACACTTATAACATACTTTCCTATTGTTTCTGTCAGAGGAAACGTCATTACTGGATATTGGACTGGAAGAATATTACTCTGTATCAGAATGAGACAAGCACCAAGTACTACAAGGTAGTTCACTGGTTGTTGCTTAGCCTCTTAGATCTCACTGCCCCTATCTGAGATATCTACTGCAGCCCTTTGTGCTGTTGTCTGTGTTCAACTATTTTTGTACCGTGTTTTGTGCTGCTACCATGTTGTTGCCATGTTGTGTTGCTACCATGCTGTGTTGTCATGTGTTGCTGCCATGCTATGTTTTTGTCTTAGGTCTCTCTTTATGTAGTGTTGTGTTGTCTCTCTTGTCGTGATGTGTGTTTTGTCCTTTATTTTTAATCCCAGCCTCCATCCCTGCAGGAGGCCATTRGGTAGGCCGTCATTGTAAATAAGAATTGATTTGTTCTTAACTGACTWGCCTAGTTAAATAAAACATTTAAAAAGTTACATGGGATGAAAGAATCATCTAGCATTTACCAAACCAAGGCCAGGCAGTTACCTCAACACGACAGTACTGACCTCTAGTGGCCAAATAGAATATCAACATCAACAAATATGTTTTTTTCTGTCTTCCACCCTCCCTTATTTTGGGCTCCCGAGTGGCGCAGCGGTCTAAGGRACTGCATCTCAGTGCTWGAGGCGTCACTACAGACCCTGGTTTGATTTCAGGCTGTATCACAACCGGCCGTGATTGGGAGTCCCATAGGGCGGCGCACAATTGGCCCAGCGTCGTCCGGGTTTGACCGGGGTAGGCCGTCATTGTAAATAAGAATTTGTTCTTAACTGACATGCCTAGTTGAATAAAATTATCCCATGTCTCAGCCTATCCCTTACATTTTCATCCATTCTCCTTCCCCTCCCTCCCTCCCTCCCTCTCTAGGAGCTTCCTCTGTCTAACGTGCTGCAGGTGCGAGGCCCCGCTCAGCTGTCTGGCCCCTTGTTGCCAAACAACAGTGCCCACTCGTTCGAGGTGGTGACGGGCACGCTGGTATACTGTGTGCTGGCGGGCAGGGACGGGCAGGCCTGGGAGACCGCAGTACGCCAGGCTCTGATGCCTGTCCAGAGTAGCGGGCAGGCGGGCAAACAGGGACAGGGTGAGTCAGAGAGTTAGCTAGCATGTTTGGACTGTGGTAGAAGTGTAGTCAAAGACAGTACAATATGAAGACAGGCAGAATCAGTGATGCCAACTTAGCAATTTTGTTGCTAGATTTAGCAACTTTTCAGACTACCCTGGCAACTTTTTTTCAAACAGCACCTAGCAACACATTTAGCRACTTTTAAACATGTATTTAACTTTTAGCAACTTTTGAAAAGTGACTCAAACGCTAAAATGTACACATTTGCCCTCTACATGACTCAAAAACGATTTTCTCTGTCACACACTCAAGTCACAACACACGTGCCTGGCTGCAAAAGTGCATTGTGAGTGACGTCAGCAGCAGGCCAGCGGCAATATTAATATAGTTGGTCACAAATGTTTGATCTTGAACAGAACTTACAACATCAATCAACATGTCTCAATCAAAATTATACAGCCAGAAGTATAGAAAAGAGTGGGAGTCTGTACCTGAACAAATGTCAAATCATATTTTTTTCCGAGATGGCCAGTCAATTTGAGTAACGTTATTGTGTATTCTACGTAATGACGCAGTTTTACGTTATCACGCAATGACATCACAACGTCATTTAGCAACTTTTAGCAACAAATCAACCTGCCTCTAGCAATTTACCCAGAAAATGAGTTGGCAACACTGGGCAGAATCCRCAATCACACTTGTAGGCAATGTCATGGCGACGTTGGCTAGCTAAACTCATGTGCAGAAACATGTAATCGGGTCTAACGGTCGACTCGCGCCGAACTGCACACGTTCAGGCCGTCAAATCAAAGGCACTCCATTCATAAAAAGTTGTTGATGAATCGTATCTAAATACGGTCAAATTGCTTCTCCGTTATTGGTTCAATACACCAAATGATTTAATCTGTATTATAGAAGTGATTGATAGTGAATGGTTAAGAGGTATAATTTMTTTCATAAAACATTCTTGTGAAATGGTGTTAACACAGTGTTAATCATTGTGAAAGTGTTAATACAAGTCACATTGCTCTAAAATAATCATATTKATTTAAAGTATAAAAATCCAAAAGCCCCAACAGTTTGCTTTTTGTCTTCTTTTATTTCATAATAAATGACATTTAATGTGTAGAGATAAGTACTCACCAAAACAGTGCTGTTTTGGTAGTAGCCCTCCATCTAGAGGACAAGATGATCCCCATACAAGTTGGTGTTACAGCTGCCATTCCCCTTATGTTGCTCTAAGGAGAGTAGAGGAACAGACAGAGATATAATGAGGGGTGAGTTAGATTAACAGGGGGGATGAGACTTTTAACAGAACAGATGACTGAAGAAGTGTCTGTCTTCTGCTCACCCCCAAAGTGCTTGGTTAGACCAACCAGGAGCCCCTACTACCAGATTGAAGTGCTTGGTTAGACCAACCAGGAGCCCTACTACCAGATTGAAGTGCTTGGTTAGACCAACCAGGAGGCCCTACTGACCAGATGAAGTGCTTGGTTAGACCAACCAGACGCCCTACTACCAGATCGAAGTGCCTTGGCCTTAGACAACCAGGAAGCCCCTCACTACCCGATTTTGAAGTGCTTGGTTAGACCAACCAGGAGCCCTACTACCAGATTGAAGTGCTTGGTTAGACCAACCAGGAGCCCTACTACCAGATTGAAGCCATTTKTTGGACTTTAMGGGACCCTCYGCAACAGGGTTRCAGCCAGTGAGGGGCCAAAMGAGGTACATGCTGGTGATCCCCATACATGTTTGTGCTGCTGCCATTCCCCGTCACCACAGAGACAGACAGAGAGTAGAGGAACAGACAGAGATAGATGTCAATGGGCAATTTATTGTCATCAAGAAACTTGAACAAGGCAATGATCATTGAATCACCAGCTGGAATGGTGATTATTCCTCCAAATGTGCTTATSATTTGAGAGTTTCTTGCTGTGGTATCTTATCACCACACAGTTGCTTCTTGCTTGTCACTTTCATCAATAATCAACGAGTAAGACTCATTCCCAATGTCCTTTARTAGTTCCTCATGCACTGCAGGCCCTATAACTGCATTTATGAGCGCTGTGCATTTTTTCATGTGGATATTGATTCCTTTCTTAGCAATGTCTTCAACAACACAACCSAGGTGATCTACAGTTGCAGTGCTGGAGTGGTATGCTGCATGCAATATGTGCAGCCATCTGTACCTCGGATCGTTTAATTGTGTTATTCTCTCGTARAAATGTAGTTCCTGTGTTATGTTAATGTTAATGCATGCGAAAATGGAGCAGCATTTCTCTTGTGTTTGTGCATGAGAATTAAGATCGGTGTGATGGACTCGCATGTCTGTCATCTCCTGGGGTGCTCTTAGTCCATTCCTTTATATCCTGTTCTCTTTCCCWGTCTTTGCAATATTTTCGCCCATATCTTGCCCATTTGCCTGGCATTCTGACAGTAGAATCGTGTCTTGCCAGTAAACTGGCGTGTCAAATCGGTTCGTTCCTCTGACTTCAACTTTCTGGCCAATGTTAGCTAGCTAGCTGGATGCATACACAGAGGAAGSACATTGTTCGATCCTCTCTGAAACTATTGGATGATTATTTGTCAGTTTCTCTCCCTTCCTGTGTTGGCTTTAAATATTGGTAGGACTGGGGGCGGTCAGGATACAAAGAACGAAGCAAATAATTTTGAGGGATAAGTATGTAGCTAGCTATCTAGCGCTGCTGTTCGTTGTTGAATCGCACATCAATTGTCATGTTGCACTCTGTCTCGACAGTACTACACACACTCTCCTCTGGTTTGCCCCTCACTTCCAATGACTGTACATGACGCTCCTTCCCCGCCACCATTCACTAACTCGCAACAGCAGCCTGCCTCATATGCCTCACTGCCTGGTAGTCAACAGCAGCCTGCCTCATATGCCTCACTGCCTGGTAGTCAACAGCAGCCTGCTCATTGCCTCAATCCTACGCCCTAGTACCAGTCAAACAGCAGCCTGCCTCATACGCCCTCAACTGCCTGGTAGATCAACAGCAGCCTGCCTCATATGCTCACTGCCTGGTAGTCAACAGCAGCCTGCCTCACTGCCTGGTAGTCAACAGAGCAGCCTGCCTCATATGCCTCACTGCCTGGGTAGTCAACAGCAGCCCTGCCTCATAAATGCCTCAACTGCTGGGTAGTGCAACGCAGTCCTGCCTCATATGCCTCACCTGCTGGTAAGTCACAGCAGCCTGCCTCATATGCCTCACTGCCTGGTAGTCAACAGCAGCCTGCCTCATATGCCTCACTGCCTGGTAGTCAGCAGCAGTCTGCCTTATATGCTTCACTGCCTGGTAGTCAACAGCAGCCTGCCTCATATGCCTCACTGCCTGGTAGTCAACAGCAGTTGGTCACAGTGAAATTCATAGATTATAAAAAAAGATAAATGCCATGGCGGCCGCAGTGCAATTTAGAAGTAGACCCAAAACCCGCAACCCGCGACCAATATATGCTCACCTGCGACATCGTTMTCAAAGTAGAACAATGTACAGGAAAACCGCGAACATGGCAAGCCTTAATAACGTGTTCAACTACGTAAGACATTGGAATCTAGGTCATGCCTTTAGATTTTGAGAACATTTTAATTTAAGGAAGAATTTGTCACTTCTCTCTGGCCGTGTTCGAGAGCATCAAAACAACTGCAGGTGACTGCAGACTGACTGATCTACAAATCACRTCATCATAAATAACGACTCGTTATTATTTGTAGATCAGTCAGTCAGTCACAATTTATCCATGCTATACATTGCGTTTTTGATCCTCTTGAACACGGCCTATTGACTTCTCAAACCCCAAACTCAGCCTGGTCTGTGTGGTCTGTTTCGCAAACGTTCCCGGTAGTCTCACAATGTTGCACCTCTGGGTTTAGAAACTCTGTGGTGTAGTATTGTTCTGAGACATGTAAATGAGTGACATCCGAGTAARGTATTTAGAGAATTTGGTCATTTAGGTTTCTGTCTGAACCCTCTGTGAGCGTCCCGACGCACCACCTTGGCATCCTGTGTCACTGTTGGCCAAACTCTCCATATCTCTGTGACATGCCAAGGGATGGTCTCCSACATGGTTTGCATAAAGGTTTTGTAGTGAAGCTGGCATCATAAGGGATGTTAGATTTAGTTCATGTCCATGCTCATATTCCTTAACTTTTGATCAAAGAATACWCTTTCTGTTATAGACCATGGACCCCAGAGTGGAGAGAAACCGGTAAGTGGGAGGGGAGGATGGAGGGTAATGGATCTATATTGTGTATGAACTCTCAAAGACTCGTTGCTTTTGTCTGAAATGGATAGATGAGTAACTAACACTGTATTTGTGTGTGTTCTTTACATTCGTATTTATGTTTGTGTGTGTGTGTATTTATGTTTGTGTGTATTTATGTGTCTGTGTCTTTCAGGACGTCAGTTCAGTGTATCAGATCTTCACTGATGAGGTGCTTGGTTCAGGACAGTTTGGAGTGGTGTATAGAGGTGGGTTTGACATCACTCTAGATACGATACGTTACACTAGAGGAGATACTTTCTATACTGTTACCTGTTAGGAACATTTAGTTCCTTCTATTGAGATTATATAGTATTAGCATTGTATTAAGTCGCTCCAATTTGTAAGTCGCTCTGGATAAGAGCGTCTGCTAAATGACTTAAATGTAAATGTATTAGATGGCTAGCTGAGAGTCTACTCTCGTCTCCAGGCACCCACAGACAGTCTGGTCACCCAGTGGCCATCAAGGTCATCGACAAAACCCGTTTCCCTACCAAACAGGAGAGACAGTTGAGGAACGAGCAGGCAATTCTACAGGTGAAGGTTCTAGATCTGTGTGTTTGGATTCAATTTGTATTACAGGGAGTTAGGGTATTTGAAATTAACATGGCTCCAGAGTGGCGCAGCGGTCTAAGGCACTGCATCTCAGTGCTTGAGGCGTCACTACAGACACCCTGGTTCGAATCCAGGCTGTTTCACAACCGATTGAGATTCCCATAGGGCGGTGCACAATTGGCCCAGTGTCAGCTGGGTTTGGCCGGTGTAGGCCGTCATTGTAAATAAGAATTTGTTCTTAACTGATTTGCCTAGTTCAATGAAGGTTAAATAAATAAAAAATCCATTGTGTGTGTGTCCAGAATCTGTCTCACCTGGGTGTAGTTCTACTGGAGGGAATGTTTGAGACCCTGGAGCATGTCTTCGTTGTCATGGAGAAGCTCCATGGCGACATGCTGGAGATGATTCTGTCCAATGAAAAGGGCCGTCTGCCAGAGCGCACGACACGCTTCCTGGTTACACAGGTACTGGTCACGTAGCAAGGGAACACTGATTATTTCTTCAACGGTCTGCGGTACTGAAGTAGTTCTGGGGGAAAGTAGTACTTTTATAATACTTGTCTCTCATCATTTGCTGCATATGCCACTCTGTAAAATCACTTCAAAGATTCCATTGATTCCTAAAGAGGAATCACTTGATTTTGATCTTTGTTGACTCACAGACTAGTGTGTGTGTGTGTGTGTAGATTCTAGAGGCCCTGCGCTACCTGCACTTCAAACACATCGCTCACTGTGACCTGAAACCTGAGAATGTATTGGTGGCCTCCCCAGATCCTTTCCCTCAGGTTGGTGTGTGTGTGTGTACACTTGTCAATCTCCCTCAGTGTGAGACTCTCTACTTGGTTAATAATCCTTCCAATATCAGACTTTACAGTGACTCCTCTCCTCCTTCCTCTCAGGTTAAGCTGTGTGACTTTGGCTTCGCCCGAATCATCGGCGAGAAGTCTTTCCGCCGCTCAGTGGTGGGCACGCCGGCCTACCTGGCGCCCGAGGTCATCAGTATCCATGGTTACAACCGTTCGCTGGACATGTGGGCTGTGGGCGTGGTCCTGTACGTTAGCCTGAGCGGAACGTTCCCCTTCAACGAGGATGAGGACATCAGTCAACAGATCACCAACGCTACCTTCATGTACCCCCGTCTGCTCTGGTCTAACATCTCACTAGAGGGTAAGTCTGTACCCCCGTCTGCCCTGGTCTAACATCTTACTAGAGGGTAAGTCTGTACCCCCGTCTGCTCTGGTCTAACATCTCACTAGAGGGTAAGTCTGTACCCCCGTCTGCTCTGGTCTAACATCTCACTAGAGGGTAAGTCTGTACCCTGCCTGCCCTGGTCTAACATCTCACTAGAGGGTAAGTCTGTACCTCACTTACCTTGGTCTAACATCTCACTAGAGGGTAAGTCTGTACCAGTCTGCCCTGGTCTAACATCTCACTAGAGGGTAAGTCTGTACCTCACTTACCCTGGTCTAACATCTCACTAGAGGGTAAGTCTGTACCAGTCTGCCCTGGTCTAACATCTCACAACAGGGTAAGTCTAGATACGTTCAGCGCTCCCTGATTAAACATTCTCACGTAGGGGAAAGTGCTGCTTCTCGCTGCCTGAGTGGGCGATCTACTCACTAGAGCGAGAGTCTGTTCTCAGCCTGCCCGGATCTAACATCTCACTAAGGCGGGTAAGTCGTGGACGTCAGCCCCTGCCCCTGCGGTCCTAACAATCTCACGCGGGTAAGCTCTGTACCCTGCCTACCCTTGGTCTAACAACTCAGTAGAGGTAGTCTGGTACCCTGCCGTGCCGTTGGTCTAAACATCTCACTCAGAGCGGTAAGTCTGTGACTCGCTTGCCCTGGTCGTAACAGTCCTCACTGCAGAGAATAAGTGACGTACTGCAAGGGCCTGCCCTGGAGTTAGACACTTCTCACTGGGGTAAGTCCTTACTCAGCCTGTCCTGGTCTAACAGTCATCACATAGCGGTGTCCGGTCTGTACCCCCGTCTGCCCTGGTCTAACATCTCACTCAGAGGGTAAGTTCTGATGACTCTCAGTCCTGTCCGGTCACCATCTCCCTAGAGGTACAGTCGTGTAGCTCCCGCCTGCCGGTCGTACCACTATCAACTAGAGGTAAGCTCTGTACTCAGCCTGTCCTGGTCTAACATCTCACTAGAGGGTAAGTCTGTACTCAGCCTGCCCTGGTCTAACATCTCACTAGAGGGTGAGCAGGGTTTTCCCCTAGTGTTTTGTCTAAGGTGGGGAGCAGAAGCCAATGAATCAGCATTCAGGGCTGACATTGCCTCTCTCTCCTCTCTGTCTCTCTGTCTCCATCTCTTTCTCTCTCTCCTCCCTGTCTCTCTGTCTCTCTGTCTCCATCTCTTTCTCTCTCTCCCTCTGTAGCGGTGAGTCTGATCAACAACCTTCTCCAGGTGTCAGTGAGACGTAGGTTCAGTGTGGGGAAGGCCCTGGGACACCCCTGGCTACAGGTAAGAGACCTCAACCTGTATGAATGGACAATCACTGACAGGCTGGGGGGTTATTTCAGATGCTGTGTGAAGAGGTAGGGATTCAGATGTTTTCTGAAGATGCCATGGACTCTGCTCTCCTAGCGTCATGGGGAAGCTCGTTCCACCATTGGTGTATCAGGACAGAGAAGGGATTTGACTGGGCTGAGCGGGAGCTGACCACCCGTAGGGGTGGGAGGACCAAGAGACCCTAGCCATAACTCTAACACTTACCCTAACCCTATCCCAACCKTTCTCCTGARKYTTTACCATAYCCCTATTCTTAACCAAACCATGACCTTAACACCCCAGGACTTCCAGTTGTGGTGTGACCTGAGGGAGTTTGAGCAGAGGATGGGCTGCCAGTACCTGACCCATGAGGGAGACGAGGACCGCTGGAGACGCCACGCCCAGGAGAGGGGCCTGGTCTTCCCTCTCACCTCCCCTGGACCCCCGCGCGATGACAGCCTGTGACCCGAGGCCCAAAGGTGTAAGGTCAATGGCCGGACAAGATGGCTACTGGACTACTGGTGTGTTTCAGTGGTGACCAGCAGAAACAAAATGAATTCTGTTGAACTGCTAAAGAAGCACACAGCGACCTATGCTTTTTATGGACAAYAGTCTTAAAAAGATATATGATTACTGTAATTTTTTGTCATGATACTACTATACTGCCTGCGTCTGAGTGATGGAAGCCAGGTGAACAGGCCGTGGCTCAGGTGGCTAAAGTCCTCGATGATCTTCTTGGCCTTCCTGTGACAGCTGGTGTTGTAGGTGTCCTGGAAGTCAGACAGAGAGCACCCGATGGTGCGTTTGGCTAAGCGTACCACCCTCTGTAGAGCCTTGCGATCAGRGGCGGTGTGGTTGCCGTCCCGYCAGTATGCTCTCGATACCCCTGTCCACTTCATGGTGCTGTTCACCAAACAATAAACAGCATTGCTAATCTCTTGACTCGACACTCAGTAACTTGCTTAATTTTTTATCAAATATTTGCAAATGTATGGTGTTTAAAATCCTRTATATAGAGTGAAAAATAGATACATTTAACTGGTGCTATTGTTTAGGGGGTTAATATTAAAGGTTCTAAAAGGGTTTAAATCTAGGTTGTCTTTCTCTGTCTTTTCCTCTCTATCGCTCTCTCTTCCCTCTTCCCTCTAACCCCGCCCTCTGGCAAAACCCCTCCCACAACCTCTTCTGAGAAAAGGAAACTGATCAGTCTCATCTCTCTCTCTCCAGAGGAGTCATGCCCATAGGGGGCACAGATTTGTCCTGTTTAATTTTAGTTTTTGTTGTTTCTCTGTAATACTACTAGCCACCTAGCAATTTTATAAAGTTGAATTTAGCTAGCCCAGATAGGTTCCCAATCTCCCAACCTCATAGCTAGCTACTAAGAAGCCATTTCTAGAGTAGCTAGCTTGTCTAACTATAGTATATTAGCTGGCATGCCAGCAAGGAATAACTAAAGGTACTAAATCATTCCTTTCAATCTTATGCCCAGATTTTAGAAGAGATGCAGAGAAGCGTATTTAGTTTCTTTATAAAAAGAACCACCAGTCTGGAGGGTACAGACAGCTTAAGAGTTGTGCTTAAATATGCAGYAAAATTGACATTTTTAAAATAGAATTAAACATAACGAGTGTGGCTCTAGATTTCAGGAAAAGGCTGATTCAGGTGTTTGAAAAATGCTAAATTCTCCACCTTCCGGACTGGCGGCCTAGCTCCCTCCAGAACTCCCTCAAGCCTCATGTACTTTGTTCTGCCTCAGATTTTTGGGCTGCAAGACGCCTCTGTCTCTCTCTGTCTCCATCTGTCCGTCTTTGTCTCTCTCTATCTGTCCGTCTCTCTTTCTCTCTCTCTCTCTCGCTCTCTCTCTCGCTCTCTCTCTCGCTCTCTCTCTCGCTCTCTCTCTCGCTCTCTATCTATCAGTCCGTCTTTGTCTCTCGCTCTCTCTCTCTCTCTCACCCACCTGTTTGTGCTTATTCCTACTCCATTGTGATAATCAATCCAAACTGATCTTAGTCTCTGTGTGAGAGTGAGCAACAGTCCAAATGGCTCAACAAGGATGTCTGCTGAACCAGGACCAGCTTTGTTGTTGCTATTTCTGTCTGGATCTACTGAAGGAGCCGGTCACTATCCCCTGTGGACACAATTACTGCCGGAGCTGTATTGAGGGAGGCTGGGATCAAGATGATCGGAAGGGTTTCTTCAGCTGCCCCCAGTGCAGGAAAAACCTTCACTCCAAGGCCAACTTTGATGAAAAATAACATGTTGGCTGAGTCGGTGGAGACACTCCAGGCTGCTTCCCCTCCTAGCTGGGGATGAGTCAGCAGTTCCAGCAGAGAATCCAGGACAGAGAGAAGGTTCTGAAGGAGCTCCAACAGGCTGAGGAGATTCTCAAGGTGAGAATTATTATTATGGACCAGAGGAGACGCACCATTTCACTTCCCTCAGTGAGAAAGTGAGAGAGGCCACTATTCAATCCCACTGAGGGGAACAGGGCTCTGAGTGTTAGTGAATTCACTCACTCACGCACGCACGCACACACACAACAGAGCTCTGCAGTGGAGGACATTGAGAGGTTATTTACTGAGCTGATCCGCTCCATTGAGAGAAGGCGCCCTGAGGTGCAGGAGCTGATCAGAGCCCAGGAGAAGGCTGACGTGAGTCGAGTTGAAGAACTCCTGAAGCAACTGGAGCAGGAGGTGGCTGAGCTGAGGAGAGACGCTGAGCTGGAACAGCTCTCACACACAGAGGATCACATCCATTTCCTCCAGGTAACTTACTAAATTGACATTGTTACATTAAAACTAGAGCCTACATCTATCCATAGTGAAGATATACAGTTTCTTAATCATCTGCTTTCTACCTCTCCCTCTCCTCCCCCTCTATCTCTCCCCTCTCTCTCTTTCTTTTTTCTACAGAGTTATCAGTCTCTGCAGTCCCAGTGTATCTTCAGACTTACCCAGTATCGTTGTCTGTCCTCTTCAGTACTTCAGAGCTGTGAGTAAGTCTGTGTCTGAGTTGAGAGAGAAACTAGAAGACCTCCTGAAAGAAGAATGAACCAATATCTCCACTATAGGTGGGTTGATAATAATTCTTAAATAATGCTAAATAATAAGTTATGTACTTTAACAAATCCATGTTTTTATACATGTGCAATTATATTATAGTGATAATAACATTCCCTCTCTCTGTGAATGTGTTTGTGTGTCTGTAGTGAAAACAGTGGATGTTTTACTGCCTCTAGAACCCAAGACCAGCGAACAGTTCTTAAAATGTGAGACTCTTTATCACAGATTATAAATGAAATTGTTCTATTTAATTTTGTCCTCTTCATCCTGAAGCAACTAACAGTCTCTAAGTACTGACACTCAAAAATCACAAGATATACACTGAGTATACAAAACACGAAGAACACCTGCTCTTTCCATGTCATAGACTGACCAGGTGAATCCAGGTGAGAGCTATGATCCCTTATTTAAGTCACTTGTTAAATCCACTTCAATCAGTGTAGATGAAGGGGAGGAGACGGGTTATAGTCTGTATAAGCTGGAAGTAGAGGCCTAAGTGTTGTGGTTCACTAGTTTACTCCAATTAGGAGAGGGGTGACAGGGTTACAAAGTAATAAAGGAAAATACATATATTTTTTAAAGACGTATGTATACAAAAAAATACGTTTGTTTAATTTTTTTTAAATAGAATGATCCACCACCCAAAGGACATTCAGCAAACTTGACACATGGGCCAGCATCCCTGTGGAACGCTTTAAACACCTTATAGAGTCCATGCCCTGACAAATTGTGGCTGTTATGAGGGGAAAAGGGGGTGCAACTCAYTATTAGGAAGGTGTTCCTAATGTTTTGTYCACTGTGTAAATATATAACAATAGTAGATATAGTCAGACTAGTTAGCTGCTTATCTGATTTTCAAATTGCTAGAATCTCTACTCTGCTATAATCAGAGACAGGGCAGATACAGTATGTGACTTAACTTATTGTTCTATCTAGCTCCCCTGATTGGTCTCTGCTCTGCTCTTCTCCTAGACTCCTGCAGCTCACACTGGACCCAAACACAGCACACAAACACCTCACCCTGTCTGAGGRGAACAGAAAGGTGACATATACAAGACAACCCCATCCATATCCTGAGCATCCAGAAAGGTCCACTGGTTCTCAGGTGCTGTGTAGAGAGGGTCTGTCTGGACGCTGTTACTGGGAGCTTGAGAGGACTGTTCAGTATGTTCATACAGCAGTCTCCTATAAAGACATCATTAGAGGGTCAGCTAAAGACTCCTTATTCTGGCTAAATGAAAAGTCCTGGAGTTTAAAATGCACTAGTAATGGTTATAGTTTCTACCACAATACTGTTATGACTAAAGTATCAGGCCCTCTGTCCTCCAGAGTAGGAGTGTACCTGAATCACAAGGCAGGTACTCTGTCCTTCTACAGAATCTCTTCTGATACAATGACCCCCTCCACAGAGTCCAGACAACATTCACTCAGCACCTCTATCCTGGGTTTGGGCTTTGGCACAGTACYGCAGAGCCCTGTAAACTGTGGTAGAAATCCCCACACTAAAGAGATGCTTCATCATGCTTTTTCTCAAAGATTTGATATTTAACTGTTTTATTCCTTTACTGTTGATGTTTATAGATTGAGGGAATTAAATATACTTTGATAAAACACAGTGTTTAATCTTTAATGTTCACATTCATCTAGAGTTTCTGACACAAAGACCCTCCAAAGAGTTCAGACAACATTCAGTCAGCCACTCTGTAACCGTGTGACTCAGTTGGTAGACAACATTCAGTCAGCCACTCTGTAACCCGTGTGACTCAGTTGGTAGACAACATTCAGTCAGCCACTCTGTAACGGTGTGACTCAGTTGGTAGATAACATTCAGTCAGCCACTCTGTAACCGTGTGACTCAGTTGGTAGATAACATTCAGTCAGCACTCTATACCGTGTGACTCAGTTGGTAGATTACTGGCCTTGCAACGCCAGGGTTGTGGGTTTCATTTCCCACGAGGCACCAGTATGAAAATGTATGCAATTGCTGYATAAGAACGTCTGCTAAATGACTTAAATGTATAATGAGTCTGGGGTTTGTTATCAGCACAGTAATGATACTTCAGAGCTGTGTAAACTGTGGTAGAGGTCACCACACTGGAATGAAACTTTATAATGCTCTTTTCTGATTTGATCATGACATATTTATTGACTTTACTGTTGTAATCGTGTACATTCAGATTCATCACAATATATGTTCACTTTTATGTCAAATAGTGAATATTGTTAATCATCACTAATTATTATCTATGTACTGTATGTCAATGAATCAATATAGGTTCCTTGGTATTAATCTCAGTTGTTTTRCTACTAGCATGTAATGTGCTGTAATACGTATTTAGGTGAGAATCCTAAACTCTACTCCGAGTTACATTTTCACTTATTCATGCATTGATGTCAATAGGAGACAGTGAACATTTGGCTTAACATCATTGGATAGATTTCYTTGGGATAGTTTGCTCTTAGGTTGCACATACCACTTGATCAACCATCATAAACGTGTCCAGCTGATGGGGCTGTTTGCTAAACAATAAACAGCTTTGCTAATCAGTAGATCTGACACTCAGTAACTCAGTAATTAGCTACATTTTCTATGAAATCTTTGGAGATGTAGGGTGTTTATAATCCCCTATTGTAGTGAAGAATAGATCAAGTAACTGATGCTACTGTTCAGTGGCTTGATAATAAAGGGTTTAAAACTCTTGTCTCTCTCTCTCTCTCTCTCTCTTACTCTCTCTGTTGTTTCTTATTACGGTACGAATTTAACTCAGTGTCATTGGCTATAGCGTTCATTGAATTACGTTTCGAATGTTTGTTCGTTTTGTAAATTCTAATTTCCCCCTTTAGTCAGAGCTAATTATTTATGTCTCACTCTCTCGCAATTCAATTCAGGGCTTTATTGGCATGGGAAACATATGTTTACATTGCCAAAGCAAGTGAAATAGATAATAAACAAAAGCGAAATAAAGAATCAGAAATTAACAGTAAACATTTGTAGGGTTAAAGTTGATTCTGGGGGTCTTCTAAAGAACCCAACTATTGATTATGTTGTTATTGATTTGCTTACGTGCCATTGTACTTATGCTCACTGTATAGCTGAATATTGAGGCARCTGTGTCTAGCTCTCTGCCAGAACCCGCAGCCTGGTGTCTGTGAGAAAAGGTGAGAAAAGGGACTGTGTGTGATAGTGAGACAGCTTCTGTTTTTCTRTGAAACTAGGGAAGATTTGCATACTGCTGAGACCGGTTCTCAGAAACCTTGTGTTAAGATTAACTTGTTCTTTTAGCTGCACATGCAGGGTTTGACAGGAGATCATATCATAAGGTGTGATCTCGGGTATATAAGATGCTGTCTTTTGTTCAGGGCAGAACTCAGGAGAGACATCAGTTGTATGTCGGATGTTTGAACTTTGACTTCTGTCTACAGCTGTATTTTGATTAAAATTGTTATGATTTATAYGTGCACATTTTGAGTGTTCCTTATTTGTTAAGTAAATAACAGAGCCCAGAATAGTGGAAACAACATATTACACTCACAAATGTTTCAGGTGAATAGAGACATTTCAAATGTCATATTATGGATTTGTACATTGATTCAAATAGTTAAAGTACAAAATAAAGTGAAAATAAATAAACATAAATATGGGTTGTATTTGGTTTTTGATCTTCACTGGTTGCCCTTTTCTTGTGGCAACAGGTTACAAATCTTGCTGCTGTGATAGCATACTTTGGTGTTTCACCTAACCCAGTGGTTCCCAAACTTTTTATAGTCCCGTACCCCTTCAAACATTCAACCTCCAGCTGCGTACCCCCTCTAGCACCAGGGTCAGCGCACTCTCAAATTTAGTTTTTTCGCCATCATTGTAAGCCTGCCACACACACACTATACAATACATTTATTACATTTTAAAGCGAGAGCAAAACTCTTGACAAATGACAAAAACAAATATTTGAAAACGAATGCAAAAATCATTTTCGTTTAAACTTTCCCAGCAACCAATCCTATTGAATACATTTTGCKRAMCTTCTTGCCTGCATGTACTACCTTTTGGTTACGCTACTCGTATCTTTGCTTTCGATGCCAGTCTTTTCAGTTGAGAGTTTTGGCATTARTTTTCCGTGAAGGGCGGGGTTTAGAGGGAGGCGTAGACAATGAGTCTCCATTGGTCCGCTAGTTTTGGAGTAACGGTTCGTCTTAACCCAATCAATGAACACGATAGACTTTTTTTCATATTTAAAATTTTTTAAATCATATTTTTTTATTAACAACAAATCTATACAGGAAGTACATGTGGGAACACAAGTATACATACATAATATACAAAGTACAATTGGGCTAGGGGGTCCAATATCACATTACACAAGGACCTTAAGGGACAGACATACATTTACTATTATAACAGCTTTTTTGTTAGTAGAGTATTTAATTGTCTTAAAATACAGTTCAATACATTTTTGTAAAGTAAGAAAATGTGGTGTTTTGTTTGTAAATTTACATTTGTGAATATGAAATTTGGCCAAAAGAATAACGACATGAATGACATAAAATTGTTTCATCTTATTTCTATTGCAGGTAAAGAATCCAAGCACTACATCTCTCCACAATAGTGTAAAATCTTCATAAATGTGTTCAATTATAAATCTACTGATGGCTTGCCACAGTTTTCTTACATGAATACAATGCAACACTGTTTCTGGGTGGTCAATAAAGAGGAACAATTTGAGTTGATGGTTTCCTTAAACTTCTTCATTGTCACGTTCTGACCTTTATTTTCCTTTGTTTTGTCTTTAGTTAGTATGTTCAGGGAGTGAGTTGGGGTGGGCAGTTCTATGTTGTCTGTTTCTATGTGGGGTTTTCTAGTTTGGCCTGACATGGTTCTCAATCAGAGGCAGGTGTTTTGTGTTGTCTCTGATTGGGAACCATATTTAGGTAGTCTGTTTTGTATTGTGGGTTGTGGGTTATTGTCTATGTCATTACGTAAGTTGCCTGTGTCTGCACTTGTCGTAGTATAGCTTCACGTTCGTTCGTTTGTTGTTTTGTTAGTTTGTCAAGTGTTCTTCGTTTCGTCTTCGTTAAATAAATTCAAGTATGTATTCAAACCACGCTGCGCTTTGGTCCGATCCTTGCTCCTCCTCAGACGAGGAGGATTACGACGTTCGTGACATTCATATAGTGGTTGGCAGGATAAAATTTATGAATCATTTTAAAGGAAACGTCCATAATTTTGTTAACAAGTAGGTATGTGTGTGGAAACATCCAAACTTTTTTCCAACAGATATTATCAATAAATCTGTTAAAATAAGGCATGACATAAGATGATTAGATCTTATAAGACTAGGACAGGATCAGGACAAGATCTGGATCTGGACAAGATCAGGACAAGATCAGGACAAGATTAGGACAAGATTAGGACAAGATAGCATATAAGTGGCAGGTATAAACAGTGCTACTGAGCCTGAGTGTGTGATTGAGCTGCTCTGCTAATGTCCACTGATACTGTACTTCTTCTATATACCTAATAAACTCAGTGTTTCATATCATATTTTCTGCCTTTAGTGTTTATGCTAAATAACAAGTGTCAGAAGTCTTGCAGTAGTAGGCAGTCTGTCTGTGCCTCAACACTATTGTCTCTTCCTTAATTCTGACCTGGCATGAATGTATGAAGTGGACATGAAGACCTGTCAGACCTGTTGGAGGGAAGGCCTCTTCTTTCCTAGCATCTCACCCAGACTTAAAATAATGTGATGATGTCAGAAAGTCAAGTTTGATCCTGTGGTTAACACTCTTAGCCTACTACGAATGAGAAGTATACTGTAGCCTTACCATAGAGATACTGTAAAGACCTGAGAATCTAGGAAGATCCACTTAGTTATCAAAGAGGGACATTTCTTGACATTATGGGAGAATGCTGAAGGTATTTTGGACAAAGTAAGAAGTGTGTCAAGGGGGTTCAGCCAGATACATGATAAGCATGAGGAAAATGAGGCAATGAGTGAATTAGTAAGAGTTGAATATGTACAAACCAGTCAGTTTAATTCTAGTGAAAATCAAGGTCAAACAAATAAAAAAAATTCAGACAAATAAAACTTTAGAACTGATAATTGTTAGAGTAGCACATGTTTAATTGAATTAAAAGACAAATACTTTCCTTTCAATCTAAATGATGTAATGAGTAAAATGAAAGAAAAAAAGCACACAAAAACACATTACAGTGTATATAACATGCGTAAGTGTCATAACGCTGTACGAGTTGAAACAACCGCAGACAGAGAAGTGGCTCCTAAAATATTATTTACCTTGACAAATATTAGCTTGACATAGATAGCATTTGGTTTATCTAAGTGTGTTTAATGACATCAGCTCAATTGTGAAAATGTTGACTTTATTTACTCTAAAATATTTTTATTTTATTGGGCCTTTGTGTATGCCTCCACCAGTGGTTCCCAACCTTTTTTGGTTACTGTACTGACAACTGAATTTTGCTCTGCCCGGAGTACTCAAGTACCTCCTCGTGTGCATTTTACCAGTAGGTCTATGGTCTCGTGAGTCTTCTCAAGTACCCCCTATTAATAGGCCAAGTATCCCCAGTAGTCCAAGTACCCCTGGTTGGGAAACATTTATATATAGTGATATCTACTGTTATCACTGATATATAGTCATATCTACTGTCATCATTGATATATAGTGATATCTCTTGTTATAACTGATATATAGTCATATCTACTGTCATCATTGATATATAGTCATATCTACTGTCATCGGGATTGATAAATAGTGGATACCTCTTGTTATCACTGATATATAGTCATATCTACTGTCATCATTGATATATAGTCATATCTACTGTTATCATTGATATATAGTGATATCTACTGTCATTATTGATATCTACTGTCATCATTGATATATAGTGATATCTCCTGTCATCCTTGATATATAGTGATATCTACTGTCATCCTTGATATGATAGTGATATCTACTGTCATCATTGATATATAGTGATATCTACTGTCATCATTGATATATGGTGATATCTACTGTTATCACCGATATATAGTGATATCTACTGTCATCATTGATATCTACTGTCATCATTGATATATATGATATACTGTTATCACCGATATATAGTGATTTAGATATCTACTGTCATCCTTGATATATAGTGATATCTACTGTCATCCTTGATATGATAGTGATATCTACTGTCATTATTGATCTATAGTGATATCTACTGTCATTATTGATCTATAGTGATATCTACTGGTTATATGAAACTCTACCTTTGTTACGGCTCTCGTTGGTGGTAGAAAGAGTAGACCAAGGCGCAGCTTGGAAAGTGTTCATGATTTTAATTTAAAAAACACTCAAACAAAATAACGAAAACGAAAACGCACAGTTCTGTCAGGCAACAGTAACTAAACAGAAAACAAGATCCCACAACTTAATGGTGGGAAAAAGGGCTGCCTAAGTATGATCCCCAATCAGATACAATGATAGACAGCTGCCTCTGATTGGGAACCACACTTGGCCAAAAACAAAGAAACAGAAAATCAACCAAATCACACCCTGACCTAACCAAATAGAGAAATAAAAAGTCTCTCTAAGGTCAGGGCGTGAAAACCTTGGTCTCTTCTGACTCCAACCTGACCAAGTGTTCAAAAGCATCACCTCCTCCTGCCTGCTTGGTTGAACAACTGATGTATTTTAAATGGGACCTTTATTTAACGAGGCAAGTCAGTTAAGGACAAATTCTTACTTACAATGACAGCCTACCGGGGAACAGTGGGTTAACTGCCTTGTTCAGGGGCAGAACAACCGATTTTTACCCTTTTAGCTCGTGGATTCGATTCCACAACCTTTCGGTTACTGGCCCAACGCTCTAACCACTAGGCTACCTGCCGCCCCTACAATGGATTTAACACAATGGTTGTGATGTGAAGGATATTTTTGTCATAGTTTTTGTGAAAAAAATGTTATACTACCATAGTGTGTTGGCTCCACAGCACTTAATTATTTTTGTGCAGAAAAACTCTCTGTTGTATCACAACCATTGTGCCAAATGTGTGGTAGGTGAGTTGTACAAGTTGAGTGTGAACTGTGCCGTGTGTTTACATATTCAATATGGTCCTGTTAAGAAAGACTTAGTCTGAGTGTCTGGTTGAGGTTCTCTGCTAATGTCCACTAATACTGTATTTCTACTATACACCTAATAAACTCTGTGTTAAATATGATATTTTTGTCTTTGAGTGTTTCTGCTATAAAGTGTGTATTTTAGTTGTCTTAGAGTCTCGTCAGAGTGTTTACATTTAAACAAACCTTAAATAGTTAGGTCTTGTACTTCTTAATTATAACTAGGAACTGTCCAGGACATTTTTGTACTTCTGAACAGCTGCAACTGAACTTACTTCAACACTATTGCAACTCCCTTTATGGTGAACTATGGGAAATAAAAACACAACACAAAAGTATAGTAATATACTGTCCTTTTAATATAGTAATATACTGTCCTTTTAATATATAGTAATATACTTTCCTTTTAATATATAGTAATATACTGTCCTTTTAATATATAGTAATATACTTTCCTTTTAATATATAGTAATATACTGTCCTTTTAATATATAGTAATATACTGTCCTTTTAAYATATAGTATGTATATATAGTATATATAGTTTGGTCTCTAAGATGAGGTTCTAATCTCGTTCCTGGTACTTCATAATACCAAAACATTACCTCATCCAAGGCATAACTCAATTGTCAACTCTATATTCTCCCATCTCAAGTAAACCCCCTCTCCTCCCCACTCCTGGACAAGCTCACTGAGGGGAGTGACTTGCGCACAGACATTGTGGAGCCAAGAGATAATTGGTTCCCCCTTAATCACGCCACCCCTTCACATGGTTTAACAGATACATTCACATATGAAGACAATGTTCCATTCTGACCTCTCCCTTTCTGACCTTCTGCATATTACCAGAGAMATGTAAAAGACAAGCCTGACCTCTCCCCTCTCTGGGCTCCAAGTGACTGAGGCCTAGCTGAGAAGGGAAAAGTGCAACTGTCACGTTCCTGGCCTGTTTTCTGTTAGTTTTTGTATGTGTTAGTTGGTCAGGACGTGAGTTTGGGTGGGCAGTCTATGTTTTCTGTTTCTATGTTGGTTTTGGGTACCTAATATGGTTCTTAATTAGAGGCAGGTGGTTTTCATCTCCTCTGATTGAGAATCATGTTAAGGTAGGTGTTTTCAAATTGTTTGTTGTGGGTGGTTGTCTCCTGTGTCAGTGTCTATGTTTGTATGCACCATACGGGACTGTTTCGTTCGTTCATCGTTTTATGTAGTCATTTTTCCTGTTCGTGCGTTCTTCGTGTTATATGTAAGTTCGTATGTTCAGGTTTGTCTACATTCGTTTTGTTATTTTGTTAGTTAATTCAAGTATAGTTCGTTTTTCGTCTTCGTCTGTTTCTTTAGTTTAAATAAATATCATGTCTTATTCCAACGCTGCGTCTTGGTTCAATCCATGCTCCTCCTCTTCGGATGAAGAGGAAGAGGAATACCGTTACAGCAACTGCCAACAGTATAGTCCAAAGGGAGACATTCTAATGACAAGTATCTCACATAAGCATATTAGATAGATAAAACATCTTATTTATCTATGTTACCCAACTAATTCTGATTCATCCTTCACAAGTGTTCCACAGGGATGCTGGTATTTGTTGACTCCAATGCTTCCCACAGTTGTGTCAAACTGGCTGGATGTCCTTTGGGTGGTGCACCATTCTTGGTACACACGGGAAACTTTTGAGCTTGAAAAACACAGCAGCGTTGCAATTCTTGATGCAAACCGGTGTGCCTAGCACCTACTACCATACCCCATTCAATGGCACATAAATATTTTGTCTAGCCTATTCACCCTCTGAGTGGCACACATGCATAATTAATGTCTCAATTGTCTCAAGGCTCAAGGATTACCGACCTCTGCCTGCCCTTGACCTGTCGTTTGCCTGCCCCTGTTTTTGTTAATAAACATCAGTGATTCGAACTGTCTGCATCTGGGTCTTATCCTAAGGCCATGACTGACCTAGCAGACTCAGACCAGCTCCTCAACACTGTCTCCTCCCAAGGAGCCACCATTGGAAGACAATAGGAGTTACTTCAAGGTCTTATGGGAGGATTCCAGACCTTGGTGGAACGCCATGACCGTGCTTTCCATACATTGCTGGAGCAATTCCGCGGATTGTCTGTTAGGCAGCCCGCCACTACAGTAACCGCCCAGACTGTCAGTTACCGCGCTACCAGAGGCACCTCACCCCAAACTACCCCAGCTTCCCGAGAACCCCACAGTTCCTATATTGATCCATCCGGCCCCGTACCGTCAGTTCGTGGTGGAGGTAGATGGTTCGGATGTTGGAGTGGGGGCCGTCTTGTCCCAGCGTTCTGCCCTGGACCGTAAGCTGCATCCCTGCGCCGCCTTCTCCCATTGTCTTAATGCCACAGAGAGGAATTATGATGTGGGGACTCTAGAACTACTCGCGGTGAAGATGGCATTGGAGGAGTGGAGAAACTGGTTAGAGGGGGCGGAACATCCATTCATTGTGTGGACGGATCACAAGAACCTGGAATATCTCCGCACCGCCAAGCATCTCAACTCCAGGCAAGCTCGATGGGCCCTGCTGTTCACCCGGTTCAACTTTACCATCTCCTACCGCCTGGGGTCCAAGAATGTTAAGTCGGATGTGTTTTTCACGCCATTATAGCCCCGCTGCTACACCCTCGGACCCTGAGACCATCCTTTCTACCTCGTGTCTGGCAGCTTCACTGATCTGGGGAATAGAGAACCAGGTCCGTGAGGCGCTTTTGGTGGCCCACCATGGTCCCTGACGTCTCTACGTTCATTGCCGCTTGCACTGTCTGTGCTCAGAATAAGAYTAATAAATCTAACCTCCCCCTGACAGGCGCAACCATCTTGTCAGCAATTAAAAGCTCAGAAATGGGTTTGACCGAAACTTGACCTTTCATCACAAGTATAAGGTCATAACAAGGTGAACGAGTCCAAGCATCTTCTGGCAGCTGGCTGTTTTCATCAGGCCTGCGGCAGCCTTGTGTTCTCAGAAGACCAGTCGTATTCTCAGAACCTCAGATAGCCAGGTGGGGCCAGGACAGGAGGAGTATGGATGTAGGCGGTTTCCGCCTTCTGATAGTGTCTGAAGGGCACAACACTCAAAACAGGGGTTAACACACACAGAGAGGTCTCCTAAAGAGGAGACCTTACAGTTTATTATAACACCATTTATTAACCCTTGAAAAGGTATGAGGCCTTGGTTTAACCCCTTCACCTGCCCTGACCCTGCCTGCCATTTCTGTATCTATCTGACACTGCCCTGGATTATCGACCTCTGCCTGCCCTTGACCTGTCATTTGCCTGCCCCTGTTTTTGTTAATAAATGTAACAGTATAACTTTAAACCGTCCCCTCGCCCCGACACGGGCGCGAACCAGGGACCCTCTGCACACATCGACAACTGACACCCACGAAGCGTCGTTACCCATCGCTCCACAAAAGCCGCGGCCCTTGCAGAGCAAGGAGCAACCCTACTTAAGTCTCAGAGCAAGTGACGTAACTGATTGAAATGCTAGTAGCGCGTACGCCCTAACTAGCTAGCCAGATTATCACATCGCGTTACATAAACATCTGTGAATTCCGAACTGTCTGCATCTGGTCTTATTCTTGTCTTATAAAGTAGCATGTGATTAGTCTTATAAATACATGTGATTTCTTGCCAGCTGCTCATCATTAACAGGTTTTGACACTGATGTTCCCATAGCACTTCAAACTAGTTTTTCTTTCCACAGTGCAGTGCATTTAAATTGCTCTTTGTTTGATGCGTGCCTAGCAAATACTTTAGTACTATCACTAGTATTCCTCCAGTTAGATTTTTTTATTTTATTGTGATTTATCAGGGGTGTGCTGCACCACCCTCAGCACCCCTAGTTCCCCTGGCTATGGATACTTGTATCTCCACCCTGTCTCTCCATATGACCCCTACCTGCCCTGGTCTGACTAAGTAGCTCTGGTTAAGAGCGTCTGCTAAATGACAGAAAAATGTAAATGTAAAATTTGATCTCCAGATTTGACACTCAGAAACTCAGTAACTTGCTCCTATTTTTTTTTTTAAATAATTGGAAATGTATGATGTTTAAAATCCACTATCTAGAGTGAAAATAGATAAAGTAACTGATTATACTGTTTAGGGGGTTAATAATGAAGGTTTTAAAAGGGTTTAAATCTCTTCTTGTCTATATCTCTCTCTTACTCTCTCAATTGATTGTTATGAGAGATGCATATGTACAACTCACTGTGATTGGCTATCATTTAATTACTCCTAGAATGTTTGTCAGTTTAATAAGTTCACATTGTCCCCTTACTTCTCCCTCTATCTCTGTCTCTCTCAATTTTAATTCAATTCAAAGGGCCTTATTGGCATGGGAAACATATCTTTACATTTATTAAGCAAGTGAAGTAGATAGTAAACAAAAGAGAAATTAACAATCAGAAATGAACATGAAACATTATACCCACAAAAGTTTAAAWAGAATAGAGGCATTTTAAATATGATATTATGGCTATGTACAGTGTTCTCTCTCTCTCTCTCCCTCCTTCCCTCTAACCCCGCCCCTCTGGAAGAACCCCTCCTACACTATCTTCTGAGGAAACTGATCTGAGTCTCTGTGTCATCTGTCTGTGTGAGAGTGAACAACAGTCCAAATGGCTCAACAAGGATGTCTGCTGAACCAGGACCAGCTCTGTTGTTGTTCTTTCTGTCTGGAACTACTGAAGGAGCCAGTCACCATCCCCACAGTTATTTTTGAACAGTGGTACTCATTGCGCATACTGCCCTTAATTTGCGGCTTGCGGTGATTTTCCTATTTCCATTCATAATACATAACAATGATACAATTTAAATTCAATGTGTTTAATGCAGGCCTGAATCACTTCATTGAATATATCTATTGTTCCCTGGACGGCAGATAGATGGCAGTAAAGCGCAGCTGTTGAACAGAAAGGCCAAATAGAACGTTTACCGAAATAGAACGCAACTGCTCAGCTTCAGCGACCGACACATATCAGTTTGCTACTAGCTAATTTTGCAGTCTGGTCGACATGGATCGATTTATTATAAAAAAGAACGTAACTCTATTGACAATGACAATGTGGGGGACGAGCTGGAGAACAAATTGACAGTTATGAACGAACAATCACTGGAGAACCAGGAAAATCAGGAAGATGGCGGCGGGGAAATGCAGCTAGTTAACGTGGCTCTGGTGGCAAAGAGAAGGATACCGTTGAATCAAGCAGAACACAGAAAGTTTGAAGAGAAATGGACAGACAAGTATTTTGTATACTGCATGATGGGACTAGATCACTTTGTCTTATTTGCCAGAAGGCAGTCAATTGTTTTAAATGAGCAAATATAGAGCGACATTTTCAGTCACACCATGCCCACTTTAACAAAACATATCCGCCACAAAGCAACCTCAGAAACAACAAAATTGCGCACCTCAAAGGACAACAACAAATGATGGACAGATCTAGCACTGTTGCAGAGAAAACGACAAAGACAACATATGAGATTGCTTGGATACTCGCCAGAAACAAGATGACCTTCACAGACGCGGAGCTTGTCAAATAATTGTATTTTGGCCTCAGCCAAAATATTGTACGCTGATTTCCAAAACAAGGAAACTTTTTTAAAGCAAATTAAGGGACTGCAACTCAGACTCGACCATAACAAGACGCATAGAAGACATCGGCGAGAACATCGCTAAGAAACTGATTACTGACATATTTGACAAAAACACTGATGTAAGTGACATTGCCCAATTATGTGTTTAGGTCCGTTTCCCTCAAAACGAGTCGTTCAGAGAGGAACTTCTATGTTTACTGCACCTTCAGGGACCAACACGAGGAGAGGATATTCTGAAAGCCCTTGTTACATTTTCTGCTGATAATAATATTGACTGGTCAAATCTGGCATCTGTGTGAACTGACGGCGCCCCAAACAAGCGAGGGAAGGAGAAGGGACTCATAGGCCTGATGAGAAAAAGAGAGGATATCCCCAGATTTGTTACGTTTCATTGTATCATTCATCTGTGACTTACAGAATGTGATGCAGCAAGTCGTGCACGTGGTGAACATTATTATTGCGAGGGCACTGAATCACCGGCAATTCCGCGAGTTGCTGGAGGAATTCCAGACAGAATACGGCGACTTGATATTTCACAATGAGGTGCGATGGCTGTCTCGTGGCAGAGTTTTGGAAAGACTTCTCTCACTCCTCCCTCAAATCCATGAATTTGTTGCAAGCAAGGGGAGAAAGGAGCCAGAGCTGGATGATCCACAGTGGATATTAAAGCTGGCTTTGTTATTAACTGACATCACCTGCCACCTGAACATGACAAGACACACTGCAACATTTTAGCTATGATGCATTTGTGCGTGTGTTGGAAGAGTTGAAGTTGGAGTTTGAGTCAAGATTAAAGGATATTATGGAGTACAACGAGTTTTTAAACTTCTTTGAGAACCCGTTTCATGTGCCAGTGTCATCTCTGACCCCAAACATCACAGCCCTCTGTCCTGACCGTGCTGGAATAGAGAATGAGAKAGTGGAGCTGCAGGCAAATGACATATTGCAAGGTGAACTAAGATCAGGTGTTACCCATTTCTGGAGCCTTGTGTCAGACACAGAGTATCCACTTCTGAAGCAGTGTGTGAACAAGGTGACATTTTTTGTCAGCCCATTTTCCACAATCAACATTGTGAAACATCAACAGACAAAGAGACTGACCAATGCACACCTGGATTGCCTCACAAGGATAGCAACAACAGACTATACATTTAGAATGAATTCAGTCAAGGAGCAGAAGGGGCATTTTCACTCATCCAACTACAGAGGTAATCCTTAACATGGGTCTTACATGTGACGTAGCCTATTTGGTGTGTGTATGTATATATTTGTGATGTGCTGTACATCAAATCAATTGCATGTGCTCTATTGCTCTGAATTTGCTCTCAATTGGAAATTGACAATATTGGAAGAAAAAGTACAACAAATTAAAGATCTGTGTGGCCCTCTGAATGATTGTCTCAACCCAAAGTGGCCCCCTTACAAAATAATTGTGCGTAACACTGCTGTAGAAGATGTATTGAGGGACGCTGGGATCAAGATGTTCTGAAAGGGGTCTACAGTTGTGCTCAGTGCAGACAGACCTTCACTCCTCGGCCTACTCTGAGGAAAAATAAGATGTTGGCTGAGAAACTGACAGGACTCCAGGATGCTTCCCCTCCTACTCTGTGCTATGCTGGACCTGGAGATGTTGCCTGTGATTTCTGCACTGGGACCAGAAAGCCCTCATGTCCTGTCTGATGTGTCTGGTGTCTTACTGTGAGACTCACCTCCAACCTCACTATGAAGCTCCTGGACTTAAGAAGCAGAAGCTGGTCAAAGCCACCACACAACTACAGGAGAAGATCTGCTCTCATCATGACAAACTGCTGGAGGTTTACTGTCGTACTGATCAACAGTGTATCTGTTATCTGTGTGTTATGGATGAACATAAAAGCCATGAGCTGCAGCAGAGAGAACTGAGAAACAGGTAAGACCAGAACAACTTGTTGGAGATTAACAAATTATTTAAGATACAAAGGGAAGGCTGTCTGAATATGAAAGAAACAAAAAGCATTAGTTATTCACATGAAAGATATTCTCCAAATGTATTACCATTTGCTGTTGTCAAACAGCATCATCTTATTTTATTTATAATTTATAATTTTTTTCTCCCCAATTTCATGGTATCCAATTGGAATTTACAGTCTTGTCCCATCGCTGCAACTCCCGTATGGTCTCGGGAGAGGCGAAGGTCGAGAGCTGTGCTTCTTGACACAATGCCCGCTTAACCCGGAAGCCAGTCACACCAATGTGTCGGAGGAAACACCGTACACCTTGGGACCGTGTCAGCATGCACTGCGCCCAGCCCGCCACAGGAGTCGCTAGCGTGCGATGGGACAAGAACATCCTTGCCGTCAAACCCTCCCCTAACCCAGACGACGCTGGGCCAATTGTGCGGCCGGCTGCGACAGAGCCTGGACTCGAACCAGGATCTCTAGTGGCACAGCCCATCATCTTATTTTACGAGTCCAAAGTTCAGTCTAAGCTCTCTGATACATGTACTGTAAAGCAATAATCATTGACCTCACAACATAGATAATATGACTTTGCAAAGAGACTTCCTCAAGATTTGAGCCCTATACCAGTATCTGTATGTTTGTAAGGATATTACCATACTATTTGACTATTGGCTGTGCAATATGGTGTCATATTATTTTGACAAACATTGACATTAGAAGAGTTAGGACCAATAAAGCTTGATTGCTCAATGCTCTTGCTCTCAATTGCTCTTGATTGCTCAATGAAGAGCAATTTTCTCTACAGAGCCAGCTGGGGATGAGTCAGCAGTTYCAGCAGAGAGTCCAGGACAGAGAGAAGGTTCTGAAGGAGCTCCAACAGGCTGGTCACATAAACAAATTTAGCAGATTTTATTGCAGGTGGAGAGCAATGTTTATGTTCCAAGCTCCAATAGTTCAGGGATATCTAACAACACAAAACAAAACAAAAATGCAATAATTGAATAAGAAATATATAAATGTTAGGACGAGGAATGTCAGAGTCCGCAAAATAAATAAATAACTATATATGTATATGATGGGACGTATAGACATTACGGACGTAAATATATGGATAGAATATGTAGTTTATTTGTAGAATATGTAGGATAGAATTGTATTTGTACAGCAATAGTTATATAGGATAGGCCTTGACTAGAGTACAGTATATACATATGAACGGGGTAAAACAGTATGTAATCATTACTAAAGTGACCAGTGTTCCATGACTATGTACATAGTGCAGGGTTGTGTAACTGGGTGGTTGCTGGTTAGTGACAGGAAGGCCGGTGTCACAGGAAGGCCAAGACGATCATCAAGGACCTTAGCCAGGGCAAGGTTCTGGGCGGAGGCCGGCTAGTGGTGACTATTTCACAGTCTGATGGACTTGAGATAGAAGCTGTTTTTCAGTCTCTCGGTCCCAGCTTTGATGCACCTGTACTGACCTCGCCTTCTGGGTGATAGTGGGGTGAACAGGCCGTGGTTCTGGTGGCTAAGGTCCTCAATGAT
The DNA here is from genome assembly GCF_002910315.2 of Salvelinus sp. IW2-2015. Classification (NCBI taxonomy): domain Eukaryota; kingdom Metazoa; phylum Chordata; class Actinopteri; order Salmoniformes; family Salmonidae; genus Salvelinus; species Salvelinus sp. IW2-2015. The sequence continues at coordinate 2,266,184 of NC_036876.1, read as the reverse complement.
CTTCTTTGCCTTCCTGTGACACCGGGTGCTGTAGGTGTCCTGGAGGGCAGACAGTGTGCCCACGGTGATGCTTTGGCCAGACCGCACCACCCTCTGGAGAGCCCTGGGGTTGTAGACGGTGCAGTTGCCGTACCAGGTCGTGATACAGCCTGACAGGATGCTCTCAATGGTACATCGAATTTCTTCAGCCTAATGAGGTCGAAGACGCACTGTTGAGGATTCTTCACCACACTGTCTGTGTGTATGGACCCTTTCAGATTGTCAGTAATATGTACACTGAGGAACTTGAAGCTTTTCACCTTCTCCACTGCGTCCCGTCGATGTGAATGGGAGCGTGCTCACTCTGCTGTCTTCTCAAGTCCACGATCAGCTCCTTCATTTTGTTGACGTTGAGGGAAAGGTTATTTTCCTGGCACCACTCCGCCAGGGGCCTCACCTCCTCCCTGTAGGCTGTCTCGTCATTGTTGGTAATCAGGCCTACTACTGTTGTGTCGTCTGCAAACGATGATTGAGTTGGAGGCGTGCGTGGCCACACAGTCATGCGTGAACAGGGAATACAGGAGGGGGCTGAACACACACCCTTGTGGGGCCCCCGTGTTGAGGATCAGCGTAGTGGAGGCATTGTTTCTTACCTTCACCACCTGGGGGTGGCCCGTCAGGAAGTCCAGGACCCAGTTGCACAGGGCGGGGTTCAGACCCAGGGCCCCGAGCCTAATGATGAGCTTGGAGGGTACTATGGGGTTGAAGGCTGATCTATTGTCAATGAACAGCATTCTTACATAGGTATTGCTCTTGTCCAGATGGGATAGGGTAGTGTGCAGTGCGATGGCGATTGCATCATCTGTGGATCTATTGGGGCCATAAGTCACCACACTAGAGTGAAGCTTTATAATGCCCTTTTCTGATTTGATCTTTAGATTTTTATTTATTTTACTGTTGTAATCTTGTACATTCAGGTTCATCACAATATATTTTTACTTTCATATCAAAGGCTGAATATTTTTAATCATCACTAATTATTATCTATGTATGTTTATGAATCAATATGGGGTCTCTGACATTAATCTGTTGTGTTCTTACTCACATGTAACTTGTAGTAATAGGTACTTAGGAGAAATAGCTCTGACGAAGGCTGTGAGGCCGATACGTAAGCTTATTAAATATCAGTGATACTATCAAGAGCAGTGTGCGGTTTCCTTTTTCCTTCATAGTTAAGAACACTATAACAACATGGAATATAATGAAACGTATTCTACAAGAATGAATATCACTCCCTAAAACACAAACCTATGGATTAAGTTGGCTGTCAGAAGTTTTACAATGTACATTTACTTTTAATCCGTCTATCTGCAGATTTCAAGGCAACATATGAGGGTGTGATGAGATACCCAACGGGGTGGACCATACTTTTCTTGTCAATGATTTTGAAAAAAAGTCTGCCTAAAAACTTGAAATCAAATGATCCTCCATCATTACCATGGTGGATAAATCAAATGTATTATTATTTAAATATTGAAAAGGTGTGGGCTACGGAGAATAATAGAACAGTGCGATTTGAGGCCACATAGCGTGCTACGTGCACTGTAAAGTTCCACAGGATGAGGAGGAGTGTTGTTGTGAGAATGAACATGATGTGTATGGTTGTGTTAGCAGCATGTGGGCCTGAGCAGGTGTAATGTCATTGACGTTTGTTGAAATGTGTCTTTTGTTTATGTATGGTTGTAATTGTTTGAGAAAAGAAAATAGGACAACAAATAAAAATCATAATTTGGAGAGGTATGGTGTTTATAATCAACTATGTAGAGTAGATCAAGGTACTGAGGATGCTGTTTGAGGGGTGAATAATAAAGGTTATAACAGGGTTTACGTTTTTTGTTGTGTCTCTTTCTCTCTCTCTTACTCTCTGAAGCGATTGTTATAATTAGTAACAATGGATTATTATATGTAGAACTCACTATGATTAGTTAGAACATCATTGAATTACTCATAGTAAGTTCTGTTTATGTCTCTGTCTCTCTCTCTCTTTCTCTCTCTCTCTCTCTTTCTCTCTCTCTCTCCCTCCCTCCCTCTCTCTCTCTCTCTCTCTCTCTCTCTCTCTCTCTCCCTTTTCTCTCTTCTCCTCTTTCTCTCTCTCTCTCTCTCTCTCTCTCTCTCTCTCTCTCTCTCTTCTCTCTCTCTCTCTCTCTCTCTCTCTCTCTCTCTCTCTCTCTCTCTCTCTCTCTCTCTCTCTCTCTCTCTCTCTCTCTCTTCTCTCTCTCTCTCTCTCTCTCTCTCTCTCTCTCTCTCTCTCTCTCTCTCTCTCTCTCTCTCTCTCTCTCTCTCTCTCTCTCTCTCTTCTCTTACTCTCTATGAAGCAGGATGTGATGATAGATTGTGAAACAGCCAGATGTGGGCGAGGCAATGGTCTGATTCACCTGTTTTTCTTGTGTGTCTGTGTGTGTGTGTGTGTGTTTGTGTGTGTGTGTTCACCCTTATCTCTATGACCAGGAGGCGTCATTACACATTAACACTACATTACAAAGCTACATTATCTCAGATAACGTGTAGAGAGAGATGTTGAATGATAAGACAGAGGAAGGCTGAGTGAGGAGGCAACACATTAACGTGGATGCTATCATGATTATAATAATCCTGATGAATCTAGAATAATGATGATCATACCCCCAGAAATAAAGAAATGTTCAAGCATTTGAATTTTGGATCTTAGAGCCTCTGCAACTTTCTCAGTCATCGTTATTCATGATTCATTCTTGAGTATTCTTCACCATAGTTGCGGCTGTTGTGGTCGTGTGTCTGTGTCTTTCAGGACGTCAGTTCAGTGTATCAGATCTTCACTGATGAGGTGTTGGTTCAGGACAGTTTGGAGTGGTGTATAGAGGTGGGTTTGACATCACTCTAGATACGTTACACTAGAGGAGATACTTTCTATACTGTTACCTGTTAGGAACATTTAGTTCCTTCTATTGAGATTATATAGTATTATCATTGTATTAGATGGCTAGCTGAGAGTCTACTCTCGTCCCCAGGCACCCACAGACAGTCTGGTCACCCAGTGGCCATCAAGGTCATCGACAAAACCCGTTTCCCTACCAAACAGGAGAGACAGTTGAGGAACGAGCAGGCAATTCTACAGGTGAGGTTCTAGATCTGTGTGTTTGTGTTACAGGGACAGACATTATTTGAAATAAACATCCCATCTCATTTTCATATTGTTGTTTGTGTGCAGGCGTGCATGTGTGTGTACACTTGTCAATCTCCCTCAGTGTGTCTGTGAGACTCTCTACTTGGTTAATAATCCTTCCAACATCAGACTTTACACTCATCATTATTCATGATTAGTTCATGAGCATTCTTCACCATAGCAGCGGTTGTTGTTGTGTGTATGTGTGTTTCAGGATCGTTCGTCTCAGGTTAAGATGTGTGACTTTGGCTTCGCCCGCATAATGGGCGAGAAGTCTTTCCGCCGCTAAGTGGTGGACACGCCGGCCTACCTGGTGCCCGATGTCATCAGTAGCCATGGTTACAACAACTCACTGGACATGTGGGCGTGGTCCTGTACGTCAGCTTGAGCAGACGTTCCCCTTCAACGAGGATGAGGACATCAGTCAACAGATCACCAACGCTACCTTCATGTACCCCCGTCTGCTCTGGTCTAACATCTCACTAGAGGGTAAGTCTTACCTCACTTACCCTGGTCTAACATCTCACGAGAGGGTAGCTGTACTCAGCCTCGCCTGGTCTAACATCTCACTAGAGGGTAAGTCTGACCCCGTCTGCCCTGGTCTAACATCTCACTAGAGGGTAAGTCTGTACCCCGTCTGCTCTGGTCTAACATCTCACTAGAGGGTAAGTCTGTACCCCGTCTGCTCTGGTCTAACATCTCACTAGAGGGTAAGTCTGTACCCCGTCTGTCCTGGTCTAACATCTCACTAGAGGGTAAGTCTGCACCAGTCTGCCCTGGTCTAACATCTCACTAGAGGGTAAGTCTGTACCCTGCCTACCCTGGTCTAACATTCACTAGAGGGTAGTCGTACCTCGTCTGCTCTGTCTAACATCTCACTAGGGTAAGTCTGTACCCCGTCTGCTCTGGTCTAACATCTCACTAGAGGGTAAGTCTGTACCCTGCTGCCCTGGTCTAACAACTCACTAGAGGGTAAGTCTGTACCCTGCCCGCCTGGTCTAAATCTCACTAGAGGTAAGTCTGTACTCAGCCTGCCCTGGTCTAACATCTCACTAGAGGGTAAGTCTGCACTCAGCCTGCCCTGGTCTAACATCTCACTAGAGGGTAAGTCTGCACCCAGCCTGCCCTGGTCTAACAACTCACTAGAGGGTAAGTCTGTACCCTGCCTGCCCTGGTCTAACATCTCACTAGAGGGTAAGTCTGTACCCTGCCTGCCCTGGTCTAACATCTCAAACAGGGTAAGTCTGTACTCTGCCTGCCCTGGTCTAACATCTCACTAGAGGGTAAGTCTGTCCCTGCCTGCCCTGGTCTAACAACTCACTAGAGGGTAAGTCTGTACTCAGCCTGCCCTGGTCTAACATCTACTAGAGGGTAAGTCTGTTCTCAGCCTGCCCTGGTCTAACATCTCACTTGAGGGTAAGTCTGTACCCTGCCTGCCCTGGTCTAACATTCACTAGAGGGTAAGTCCACCTGCCTGCCCTGGTCTAACATCTCACTAGAGGGTAAGTCTGTACTCAGCTGCCCTGGTCTAAATCTCACTAGAGGGTAAGTCTGCACCCTGCCTGCCTTGGTCTAACATCTCACTAGAGGGTAAGTCTGCACGCTGCTGCCCTGGTCTAACATCTCACTAGAGGGTAAGTCTGTTCTCAGCCTGCCCTGGTCTAACATCTCACTTGAGGGTAAGTCTGTACCTGCCTGCCCTGGTCTAACATCTCACTAGAGGGTAAGTCTGTACTCAGCCTGCCCTGGTCTAACATCTCACTAGAGGGTAAGTCTGTACTTCTGCCTGCCCTGGTCTAACATCTCACTAGAGGGTAAGTCTGTACTCTGCCCTGCCTGGCTAACATCTCACTAGAGGGTAAGTCTGTACCAGCCTGCCCTGGTCTAACATCTCACTAGAGGGTAATCTGCACTCAGCCTGCCCTGGTCTAACATCTCACTAGAGAGTAAGTCTGTTCTCAGCCTGCCCTGGTCTAACATCTCACTAGAGGGTAAGTCTGTATTCTGCCTGCCCTGGTCTAACATCTCACTGAGGGTAAGTCTGTACCCAGCCTGCCCTGGTCTAACTATCTCACTAGAGGGTAAGTCTGTACTCAGCCTGCCCTGGTCTAACATCTCACAATCAGGGTAAGTCTGTACTCTGCCGCCCTGGTCTAACATCTCACTAGAGGGTAAGTCTGTTCCAGCCTGCCCTGGTCTAACATCTCACTAGAGGGTAAGTCTGTACTCTGCCTGCCCTGGTCTAACATCTCACTAGAGGGTAAGTCTGTACCCAGCCTGCCTGGTCTAACATCTCACCAGCAGGGTAAGTCTGTACTCTGCCTGCCCTGGTCTAACATCTCACTAGAGGGTAAGTCTGTACTCAGCCTGCCCTGGTCTAACATCTCGCCAGAGGTTTTTATTTTATTTTTATTTTTTATTTTCATCTTTATTTAACCAGGTTAAATAAACCAGGCTAGTTGAGAACAAGTTCTCATTTGCAACTGCGACCTGGCCAAGATAAAGCAAAGCAGTTCGACACATACAACAACACAGAGTTACACATGGAATAAACAAAACATAGTCAATAATACAGTAGAACAAAAGAAAACAAAAAGTCTATATACAGTGAGTGCAAATGAGGTATTATAAGGGAGTTAAGGCAATAAATAGGCCATGGTGGCAAAGTMATTACAATATAGCAATTTAAACACTGGAATGGTAGATGTGCAGAAGATTAATGTGCAAGTAAAGATACTAGGGTGCAAAGGAGCAAGATAAATAAATAAATACTGTATGGGGATGAGGTAGGTAGATAGATGGGCTGTTTACAGATGGCTATGTGCAGTGATCTGTGAGCTGCTCTGACAGCTGGTGCTTAAAGCTAGTGAGGGAGATATGAGTCTCCATCTTCAGTGATTTTTGCAGTTCGTTCCAGTCATTGGCAGAAGAGGAAGGAAAGGCGGCCAAAGTAAGAATTGGCTTTGGGGGTGACCAGTGAGATATACCTACTGGAGCGTGTGCTACGAGTGGGTGCTGCTATGGTGACCAGTGAGCTGAGATAAGGAGGGGCTTTACCTAGCAGAGACTTGTAGATTACCTGTAGGCAGTGGGTTTGGCGACGAGTATGAAGCGAGGGCCAACCAACGTGAGCGTACAGGTCGCAATGGTGGGTAGTGTATGGGGCTTTGGTGACAAAACGGATGGCACTGTGATAGACTGCATCCAGTTGATGAGCTGAGTGTTGGAGGCTATTTTATAGATGACATCACCGAAGTCGAGGATCGGCAGGATGGTCAGTTTTACGAGGGTATGTGTGGCAGCATGAGTGAAGGATGCTTTGTTGCGATATAGGAAGCCAATTCTAGATTTAATTTTGGATTGGAGATGCTTAATGTGAGTCTGGACGGAGAGTTTACAGTCTAACCAGACACCTAGGTATTTGTAGTTGTCCACGTATTCTAAGTCAGAGCCGTCCAGAGTAGTGATGCTGGACGGGCGAGCAGGTGCGGGCAGTGATCGGTTGAATAGCATGCATTTAGTTTTACTTGCGTTTAAGAGCATTTGGAGGCCACGGAAGGAGAGTTGTATGGCATTGAAGCTCGTCTGGAGGTTAGTTAACACAGTGTCCAAAGAGGGGCCAGAAGTATACAGAATGGTGTCGTCTGCATAGAGGTGTATCAGAGAATCAGCAGCAGCAAGAGCAACATCATTGATGTATACAGAGAAGAGAGTCGGCCCGAGGGTTGAACCCTGTGGCACCCCCATAGAGCCTGCCAGAGGTCCGGACAACAGGCCCTCCGATTTGACACACTGAACTCTATCAGAGAAGTAGTTGGTAAACCAGGCGGGGCAATCATTTGAGAAACCAAGGCTGTCGAGTCTGCCAATAAGAATGTGGTGATTGACAGAGTCGAAAGCCTTGGCCAGGTCAATGAATACGGCTGCACAGTAATGCCTCTTATCGATGGCGGTTATGATGTCGTTTAGGACCTTGAGCGTGGCTGAAGTGCACCCATGACCAGCTCTGAAACCAGATTGCATAGCGGAGAAGGTACGGTGGGATTCGAAATGGTCGGTAATCTGTTTGTTAACTTGGCTTTCGGAGACCTTAGAAAGACAGTTTAGGATAGATATAGGTCTTTAGCAGTTTGGGTCTAGAGTGTCACCCCCTTTGAAGAGGGGGATGACCGCGGCAGCTTTCCAATCTTAGGGAATCTCAGACGATATGAAAGAGAGGTTGAACAGGCTAGTAATAGGGGTTGCAACAATTTTGGCAGATAATTTTAGAAAGAGAGGGTCCAGATTGTCTAGCCCGGCTGATTTGTAGGGGAATGTAGGATAAGCAGGGTTGTCCCCTAATGTTTTGTCAAAGGCGGGACGCAAAGGTCAATGAATAAGCATTCAGGGCAGACAAAAACAAAATGTTCTCTCCATATCCCTGGGCTAACATAGTATATGTGAGAGGGTAGGATCTGTGTCGATTGCAGAAAAAAGCTGATTCAGGTGTTTGAAAAATATTGACTTTACTGTTGTAATCGTGTACATTCAGATTCATCACAATATATGTTCATGTCAAATAGTGAATATGAATATTAATCAACAATCATTACTAATGATTATCTATGTATGTTGATGAATCAATATGGGTGTCTGGTAATAATGTTAAATGTTAACTTATTGGTGTGTTACATGTGGTAATACATACCTATGGGAGAATCCTAAACTCCACTTAGGTATAATTTTCAATTAGTCACTCGGTGGAAGTTACGATTTGCCCCTGACTGATCATTGGATAGATTTGATTGGGCAAGTTTGCTTACTGCTTGATCAACCATCATAAGGCTGTCCAACAGATGTTTTTCTCTCTCTCTCTTACACTCTCAATTAATTGTTATAGTAATCAATTGTTATTAATTGTAGATACAACTCACTATGGTTGGCTTTAGCATTATATAATTACTCTTGTGGAACGTTTGTCAGTTAATCAAGAAGTTCTCTCTCTCTCTCTCTCTCTCTGTAAAGCAGGATGTGATGATAGATTGTGAAACAGTCAGATGTGGGAGGGGAAAGTGTCTGATTCACCTATTTTTACTGTGTGTGCTTCTGTCTGTCTGTCTGTCTGTCTGTCTGTCTGTCTGTCTGTCTGTTCTGTCTGTCTGTCTGTCTGTCTGTCTGTCTGTCTGTCTGTCTGTCTGTCTGTCTGTCTGTCTGTCTGTCTGTCTCACCCTTATCTCTATGGCCAGGAGGCGTCATTACACATTAACACTACATTACAAGATACATTACCTCACGTATGATCAGGTGTGGAGGGAGATGTTGAAAGATGTGGAGGGAACACGACACACCCCCTTCCCTTTACTCTGCTACAGCACGCTACTGCAAGCATGACAGGTCAGTGAAAATACAGAGATAGAGAGAGAGGAAGAGGAGTACTGAGAAAAGTAGGAAGAATATATACACCATCAAGACTAGAAGAAATGAAATAAAGGAAGTCTGTCCCTGCCTCTTCTCCATCTCTTCATCTACCCCAGGATTAGGACTATTTGGTGAGTTTGTTTTCAGTCTTCCCTCTCTTTCTTCCCCAACCTCCCTCCTGATTGTGGTCCGGTCAGTCAATGGGAATAGACAGTCAAATAATGTAAAGTAATGTAATCTCAAGTGAAGTAAACTCTAGCAGGAGCTATCAGCATGCCCTCAGATAACAAAATATATAGATATGGTTTGATAGTCCTGGGGCAGTACGTATCCTATTAAGCCTCTCAAAGTGCTGATTTAGGATCAGTTTGCCTTTCAGATCATAATAAATACAAATACATGGACAGCGGGGGACCTGATCCTAGATCGACACTCCTACTCTGAGACACTTGATACACACAAACCCTGGTGTGTACTTGATACCACATCAAACATTATAATTGTTTGCAGAAAGTAGTACAGTTGTTATTTAACTGTTCGGTGGATGTGACCAGCTGTTCTCAATGGAACATCATATGAGTGATAATGAGCCCAATAGCAACTCTATGAATCAGAGTCATATCCTCGCTCCTCGCTTTCTCTTCTCTCCCTCTCCCTTTCTCTCTAAGGTATGTATAATATGCTAGTGTGCGTAGGAGCTTTTCTACTGTTGTGCCCAAGAGCAGTCCTAACTTGTTTCTCTCTGTGAGTCTGGGCCCTTTTGAGTGTGTCAGCTGTTGCTCTCAACGGTGGGGAAAGTGATAGAGTGTTCTCTACACACAGTGTCCATTTAGCCGTGACCCCACCCTCTAAAAGCTTTCTCTCGGGGAGAGTTGGTATACACAAAACAACACATTCCCAATTCACAAGGTGTATAATACAGTCGTGTACATGTGTGAAAGAGGACAGATAAGCACTCTACAAATAGAGTTAGAGGACTCATCGTTGTATCTGTCCCATCATGGTGACTGTGTCATGCAAAAACAGGTCCACTAGCTAACTCTTAGTTCTACAGTACAATGCACATGATTAGTCCTCTAGCTAACTCCATGGGACTACAGTACAATGCACATGATGAGTCCTCTAGCTAACTCCATGGGACTACAGTACAATGCACAGAAGTCTCCCTGAACTGTCTAATACTCTACAGATCTATTCTCTCTCTACCTGGAACAGAGCCTAGCCAGCCGTGCACTTCTAAGCCATGCTTGATATTTAATGCATAAATGACATTGTAGAAATTAATTCTACACTCCCACACCATAGTACACACTCATAATCACTCAGAATTACAGCAGAATTACAATAAGAACTACTGTGAGGGTGCAAAGAGGTTCATTTGGGATTTGTGTGTGTGTGTGCGCCTCTGAGTACTAGATTATAAGGATTGTTCTTTTACTGAGTAGCCTAGTGGTTAGAGTGTTGGGCCAGTAAATGAAAGGTCGCTTGTTTGAATCCCAAGCTGACAAGGTGAAAAATCTGTCAATATGCCCTTGAGAAAGGAACTTAACCCTAATTGCTCCTGTAAGTCGCTCTGCATAAAAGTGTCTGCTAAATTACCAACATTGTACACAATAATATTTAAATATTTTCGACGTGTATTGAATTTCTGTCAAGTTATTACTTGATAAGACAAGAACATTAAGATTTACTTAGATGTGCAATGTACTGTAATATTTACATATAGCCCATGTATAGTATACAGTGTGTGTCTGTTCATGTGCACCAGGGGAGGCTGGTGTGAGGATATATAGGAGGACTGGCTCATTGTCGTGGCTGGAATGGAATAAATGGAATGGGGTCAAACGTGTGGTTTCCATCTGTTTGATGTGTTTGAAACCATTCCACCTATTTAGCTACAGCCATTACCATGAGCCCATCCTCCCCAATTAAGGTGCCACCAACCTCCTGTGATGTGGACGCACGTGAGTTCATTATTATTACAGGTGTGAGTGCATGGGATAAGAGAAGCCTATACAATACCATATTTGCAAGGGAAWCACAGGATAGATTAGATTGTCATGTTAAATAATAACGTATTCTCACACCATGGCCTTCTCCACACCAAACACTAAGATATAGGATCGTCTGAAATAGCATCTTATCCCAATAGGGCCAAAAGTAGTGCACTACATAGGGAAGAGGGTGCCATTTTGGAGGCGGACAGTGATTTGAAACAGTCCTCGGAGGGAGGTAGAATGATTTCTCAAACAAACATTGTAGCTACAAGACTTAGTGTTTATTTTACCAGTCAAGTCTGGTCATGCTGGTTCGGAATTAGAAACCTGTTACAATTCCTCAACACCTCCTACACGTGGACTCCTCCCAGTGTTTCAGCCTCAGACAAAATAAAAACACAGACTTTAGGAAGAAATAACACACAGGTTTTGAGGAATTTATGTCTGTTGCTTTGAAGTTTATTCCGCAAGCTAAAGATGTAGACGTCCTAATAAAAGCTTTTGCAGAAGTTGAAGTCAAGTAATGTAGGAGTGTGTATGCATACACTCACACACACACACACACACACACACACACACACACACACACACACACACACACACACACACACACAGCACACACACACACACACACACACACACACACACACACACACATACACGCACGCACACATGCTTGCACACACACGCACTCACGCACATGCACCACCCAGTTGCTACCCAACAGGGGAATGTATTCTCCATTATCGAATCACTCACAGCTATCTGTTAATACCACATCTAAACCCATATTAATCCCATGATGTTTGAATTTGTCCTGAAGGTATTCTCTCTCTCACGCCCTGACTGTGTCTCACTGATCTCCTCTTGTCTTCCCTGTTTATAAATCTACATTATTTTCGCTCCTCTATATTAGCTTCTATCCTCTGTCTACATTATCTTCTCTCATCTGACTACATTATCCTCTCTCCTCTGTCTACATTATCTTCTCTGCTCTATATTAACTTATCTCTTCTGTCTACATTATCTTCTCTCATCTGTCTACATTATCCTCTCTCCTCTGTCTACATTATCTTCTCTCCTCTATATTAGCTTCTCTCTTCTGTCTACGTTATCTTCTCTCATCTGTCTACATTATCCTCTCTCATCTGTCTWCWTTMTCTTCTCTCCTCTATATTAGCTTCTCTCTTCTGTCTACATTATCCTCTCTTCTGTCTACATTATCTTCTCTCCTCTATATTAGCTTCTCTCTTCTGTCTACATTATCCTCTCTCTTCTGTCTACACTATCTTCTCTCCTCTATATTAGCTTCTCTCTTCTGTCTACATTATCCTCTTTCCTCTGTCTACATTATCTTCTCTCCTCTGTCTCGTGTAGACGCACACCAGCATTGCTGTCCATTAGGTGTATTAAATATGTTTGAGAGTGAGTGTGATAAATCCTGTCAGTCGCTGCCTGCACTCCCGTGGCTTAATTGCAAGTCAAACATGTATAGCTTAGGCCAGGGTTTCCCAAGCCCCCACCAATGGGTGCACATTTTGTTTTTTGCCCTAGCGCTACTCAGCTGATTCACATGACCAACTCTTCATCAAGCTTTGATTATTTGAATCAGCTGTGTGGCGCTAGGAAAAAACAAAACGTGCACCCATGGGTGGGGGCTTGGGAAACCCTGGCCTAAGCTATACATGTTTGACTTGCAATTAGAACCACCACAGTGTCTGAATGGATTATGGGACTGCATCCTCTTCAATGCAAATACGTTCTCTGTATCTTTACCATTTAAGGTCCTACGTTCACAGGCTCTCATACACCTAGGCTTGTTTCATACTCTATCAGACCTGCGTTCAAACGTTATTTGAAATCTTTCAAATACTTTGAGCATTTGTTCTTCCCTGCCTGGAGTGTCAGATGGGTGGGATTTGCAGTTTTAAGACTGTTCTATTGGGTTATTAAGCCAGGCAAGCTCAATCAAGCACAGATAAAGTAGTGGAACCCATGTCTGTATCCTATACCACCACAAACTATTCAACATTGCTCCTGATACAAGTTAGTAACACTTCTACCTCAGCAATAACCTTTGACCTTTCTGTCCCTTGCAGATCACCGCCATGGCCCACAACCAAACCATCCCCCAAATCATCCCTCCATCCCTCACAAAACCCTCCTTGTTCCTTTCCCCGTTCTCCTCCACTATGCCCCCCTCCCTGTTCCTTTCCGCCTCCAACCACATCCTTAACACCACCACGTCTGTTTTCGCGGCGAACCAAAACATTGTGGGTAATACCACCTCCACAACAGTAGGGGCGCTCATCCTGGGTCTGGTGTTTCTCCTTGGTGTCCCCGGCAACCTCTTCATCATCTGGAGTATCCTGGCCCGCGCCCGTCGCCGCTCCGTCACCACCCTCCTCATCCTCAATCTGGCAGTGGCCGACGGCTCGCTCATAGCGCTCACGCCGTTCTTCGTCGTGTACCTTGTGAAGAAGACATGGATTTTTGGCGATATCATGTGCAAGGTGGAGGCTCTTCTTTCTGTTGATTGCCGCGTTCCAGGCTGACTACACTGTAGACAACTGCCAGATCTCACAACGCCTGTATAGGGGTTTAACATATCTACTTACCACATCATATGAAATAGCAATCTGATGCCCGACTGCGCAGTCGATGACGTAGCACGCAACCATTGGTTGATGCAACGCAACGACTGCAATGTAGTCGGCCTGGAATGCAACCAATATGTTCCAATGATGTTATTTTCTGCCCAGGTGTTTGAAAACACCATTGACACTTGACATGCAGTGAGTACATTTTCATTGAATCCTTATCCTTTTGAAATGACAAGAGAAAGCTGCTCTCTTCTTGTATGGATCAGATACTCTTCTACCTGTGCCTGGCCAACATGTACGCCTCCATCCAACTGATCATGCTGATGAGCCTGCACAGGCTGGTGGCCGTGGTGTGGCCGCGGCGCGTTGCTGCCCTCGCTGGCCGGAAGGCAGTACTGCGGGGGGTGCTGGTACTGTGGATCTTGGTGCTGGTCGCATCCATCCCCGCGTTGCTGTTCAGACACAACCTGACGGCCACGTACCCCAACGGGAGGAGCCGTATGGTGTGTGAGTCATTTCACAAGCAGCAGAGTCAAGTGAGTGACACTTACTTCCTTATTTACCAACTGAATTCATTCCTTACTTTGCTAATTATCTTCACTCCTGGAGTGACTGACGGGAGGGGGAAAGAACAACCAATCAAACAGTGAATGTATTTCAGGTGAGGGAACAAAAAAGTAGGGACTTTACATGAGAGATTTCTGTCAACGTAGTTACCTGTTTATTCACATTCTTATCTGTAGTCAGATCATCCTTAAACACATGGCAAGGTACGGAGTTCACAGTACATTGATTTTGTATACAGTCAGGCCCATAAATATTTGGACGTTTACCAAGTTGTTATTATTTTAGCTGTCTACCACAGCATATTGGAGTTGAAGTTAAATAATCAATAGGAGCGGGCAGGGCAGACATTCAGCTTTAATGTGAGGGTATTTACATCCAACTTGGGTGAACGGTGTAGGAACTACAGCTCTTTTTATATGTGGTCCCCGACCCTTTTTAAGGGACCAAAAGTAATTGGACAATTGGCTGCTCAACTTTTCCATGGCCAGGTGTGTGTTATTCCCTCATTAGTTAATTTACAAGTAAGCAGATAAAAGGTCTAGAGTTGATTTCAAGTGTGGCATTTGAATTTGGAATCTGTTGCTGTTAACCCTCAATATGAAGTCCAAAGAGCTGTCACTGCCAGTGAAGCAAGCCATCATTAGGCATTAGGCATCACCAATTAGGCATCATTAAACAAACCCATCAGAGAGATATCAGAAACATTATGTGTGGCCAAATCAACTATTTGGTACAATAAAAAGAAAGAACACACTGGTGAGCTCAGGAACACCAAAAGGCCAGAAAGACCACATAAAACAACTGTGGTGGATGACAGAATAAGTATTTCCCTGGTGAAGAAAAACCCCTTCACAACAGTTGGCCAGATCATTAACACCCTCCAGGAGGTAGGCGTATCTGTGTCAGTCAACAATCAAGAGAAGACTTCACCAGAGTAAATACAGAGGGTTTACCACAAGATGTAAACCATTGGTAAACCTCAAATACATGAAGACCAGATTAGAGTTTACAAAAAAAACACTAAAAAAGCCTATACAGTTCTGGAACAACATCCTATTGACAGATGAGACAAATATCAACTTGTACCATAATTCAGATTCAGCCAAATGCTTCAAAACTCATTGGACGGCRCTTCACAGTGCAGATGGACAGTGACCCGAAGCATACTGCTAAAGCAACCCAATACTTTTTTAAGGCAAAACAGGTGGAATGTTCTGCAATGGCCGAGTCAATCACCTGACCTGAATCCAATTGAGCATGCATTTCACTTGCTGAAGGCAAAACGCCCCAAGAACAAGCAGRAAGTGAAGACAGCTGCAGTAAAGGCTTGGCAGAGCATCACCAGGGAAGAAACCCAGCACCTGGTGATGTCTAGGGGTTCCAGAATTCAGGAAGTCATTGACTGCAAAGGATTTGCAACCACGTATTAAATCTCACTATTTAATTTATGATTATCTTAGTTTGTCCAATTACTTTTGAGCCCCACTTACACTTAAAGCACATGTTGATAGTTTCCTTTCCAATCCATTGTGGTGGCGTACAGAGACAAAATTATGCAAATTGTGTCACTGTCCAAATACTCATGGACCTGACTGTATATAGTGTCATTAACGCTAACCGATCAAGGTGATCTCTATGCTGATACAGTACACGTCCCATTCTCTCAGCGCAGGTGGTGCTCCAGTACACGTTGGAGACTGTGCTGGGATTTGTAGTTCCTTACGCGTTGATTGTAGGCAGCTACATCTGCATCCTGCGGAGGATCAGACAAACCAGGTTTACTATCTTCATTTTATTTCTGCCTTCATTTCATATTCGTCGATGTATTGTTTTTATTTTCTCACTTTATACTATTAGTTATTATTTATTCAAGCCAGTGAAGTTGGGTGAAATCCTATTGTATTTGTTGGCTATCATTATTATTATTTTGTGAAAAATGTGGAGAATTAAAAAAAAAATCCTGTTTGATGGTAAGGCCCAGGAGGGGAATACTTTTCATGGTGGTAAAGAACCAAGGGCCACACACTCGCATGCAATGCCATGCCAATTGGCCACATGGTAACGCTATAACAAGTGATTGAGAAAGCAAACTTTTGAAAGGCCATTCCCCTCACCCCGTGTGATCTAGAGTCCTGAAATCCAGTACATTTGCATCAAGGACCATTAAGGTCTGTCATGATTGATTTTCCACGATTTGGAATTCAGGGAAAAATACTTAAAACTCTGWATAAAAGAAGTTTGATTTGATTTGACCAGGTTCAGGAGGAGGATCCACAGTGAGAAACTCATCCTAGCCATCGTGGTCACCTTTGGAATCTTCTGGCTGCCCTACCATGTCATCAACATTGTGCAGGTAGTGTGTGTGTGCGTACATGTGTGGGGTGTTTTGTGTGTGTGYATGTCTGAGTTATAGCCAGGGCCTCACACTCCTTAACGGGGCTGAAACAGTAGGTCCCGCTGTAACTGGGCTGTCTGTTGTGATGAAATATGTCCTTACAGGTTGCCGCAGCACTTTCTCCGCAAGATTCAGCTATAAAAGCAAGGTAGGCTTTCTGAAAAGTTTTTCCTAAATTACTGTTAAGATCCTCACCTCATCACCTGTATCATTTGTAGTGTATTGTTATCAAATCCCAAACTACATTTGAATAAAAAACAATGAACAACCATTYTTTGCTGTTTTCATATCCACCCTTCCTCCAGACTGGACCCTATCTGGCAGTCCTGCCGTGCAGTCACATCGGCACTGGCATTCATCAGCAGCTGTGCCAACCCGGTCCTCTACACCTTCGCCGGCAAGTCCTATATCCGGCGGGAAGGCTTTGCCTTCATGGCCCGTCTGTTCGAGGGCACTACGCTGGACTCTGGCACCAGGAAGAACCGACAGAACAGCCAGAACAGCCGAGAGAGAGACAGGGATGCAGAGGGGCTCGGGCTGAAAGAAAAGGAAGGAGAGCTAGAATCCACGACCAGCGCCAATGTTGTGAGCCCCATCTGTGTGAAACCTGTGAAAAATGGCAAATAGTGACCCTCTGGGCTGGTAGTTGGACGCTATGGTGGTGGAAACTATTTTGATGGGAAAACACTGCCTAAGACTGGTTTCCTGCAGTTCGCTCGGTGGCCACTAGATGTAAGTACAAGTCATGGTTCCTAATGGGTCATGACTGACTTACTGGCTGAACCATAGCTCTGTTTTTAGAGGTGCTGCTTCAAGCTCAGCAGGTGAGGGGGGTGAATTTTATAAATGATCTTACCGGTATGTCTTGTCTGTCTGACTGACTGTCTCTCTTTCTATGTGTGTGTGTGTGTGTGTGTGTGTGTCTGTGGTATACTGCTGTAAGTACAGTAAAAAGAGCACTGTAATATTTTCATACTTTTTTTGCTTCATATATTTTCTCAAAAGCATTAAGACATGTTGCCATGTTGGACCAGAGCAAGAAAATAAAACACCATTTTCTCCGATTAGATTTGGCTGCCATCCATTGATTAGGAAACTCTTAAAGGGAGAAGAAGACAACTCACAGAAGAGTCATGACTGGCTGGCAGGCAATAGCATGCAGGTCCTTCACAGTCTGTCCAGTCATTTCTTTACCTTCAGGCCATTCTTTTCCCTCTTTCTCCTCCCCCTCTCGTTCTCCTGGAACCTTTCTCCTCTCTTTTACCTCTTCATCCAGCTCCCCAACTCCTTCGTTCTCCTCTTTCTCTCTCCCGCTCCCATCATGCTGGTCTCCTGCCGGGCGTGTGACCCCCCCCCCCCCCCCCCCGAGCCTGCCATGGCGTAGAGCAGAGGGTTGACAGCACTGTTGAGATAAGCTAAAGCTGTGACCACCGCTCTGGCCCTCAGACAGAACCCCTTGCAACCCTGGGAATGATCCGGAGAAACCGGTCCCCACTTGAAACAAGGAAATCATACGTTTCATTTTTACCTTGAATAATGACAATAAAACATTTGTGGGAACTTGTGTGGGAAATACAGTGGATTTTTATATGAATGTGATTTTTTTCAGTCTCACTCTTATACAGTGTGGTATTAGCTCTGGGTAATTATGGCATAGTAACCATTGCTCATGTGCAGCACATTGACAACGTGGTATTGAGCCCAAAATAGGGCAAAGGTCACCACTATCAGGGCCAGGATGCGGTTGGTCTTCCTGTACTGTGGTGACAGCGGCTGTGGCTGGATACTAAGGTATGAGCAGATTGCCATGGTGCCGGGGGACCAGGAACGCAGCGACCGTCTCTAGGGAATAATGAAACACCGGGTAGAATGGATGAGACAAGAAACAATTGGATTTGATTTACTTCATTATTAAAGTGTCTTGCATCTTCAGGATTCCCAGCCCACTTACGTTTTAGGAAGTGTCTTCAATGAATGTAATTACATATTGTATCTAGCTAAATTGCAGTACTTGTCTGTTACAATTAATTGCATTAAGAACAATGTTTGACTGATTGATTATACTGTGTAGAAGCTATATCCATATCTATTTAGAATACTTGTGGATATAGAATCAACACAAAACCTGCAAYATATTTTATGGAAAACTGAGAACACAATATGAGAACATGTGCTGTACTAAAATCACTAAAACTGCAAGATGAAGGAATATTTTATGTCTGGTGGGCGGACGCGCTTGGACATGAAGGGCCAATCCCCACGCAGGTGTCGATCGACGCCCATCAGGGTGACCAACAGGAGGCTGAGGTACATGAAAGATGCTGCAGACGTAGTGCAGGAGCTTACACGCSCCCTCTCCCAACTCCCAGACGTTGCCCGTGAAGAACTGGCGAATGAAGAAAGGAGCGGTGAGCAGGACCATCGTGTCGGTGGCCGCCAACTGGAGGAAGAGGATGGAGGTGATGGAACGTTGTTGCAGGCAGAACAGGATGGTCCACACCACTAGGAGGTTCCCATGGAGACCCATGGCCATAGCAACCAGAAGAAAGGAGATGCCAATAGAATAAGGATGGGTTTGAAGCGGATTAATTGGCGGAGAAGTAGGTGATGGTGGTATTCCATGATGTGGCTTCCGTCCTGAGAGAGAGAGAGAAAGACAGAGACAGGAAAGGGGAGACAGAGAAAGATGGAGACAGAAAGGAAAGGGGACAGACAGACAGACAGACAGACAGACAGACAGACAGACAGACAGACAGACGAAAGAGGAGACAGACAGATGGAGAGAGACAGTAAATGAGAGCGATAGACAGAGAGAGCGAGAGAGAGAGAGAGAGATGTACAGATAGACAGACAGAGAGAGAGAGGTCATCTTCAAGTGATTTTGAAATGATTTGTCGTTGAGTGGGAGGAAGTTGTTTGAGACATGATGTTGAGACACATAACTGCCCTTTACAACACACCTCACGGAAAATCACAAGGACATTACCCAACACATCAGAGACAAAAACATGTTTTGGCATTCGAAAACACAAGAAATCATTCATAAAAATAACAAATACCTAATCTCTTCAGCGTCCCATTAATGTGTACTAGTATGCCTATTTGGCGTCCTCATCATGTTGTTGTCTGTATTCGCACAGTTCCACTGTAACACACACTCAGAGCTAACTGGCCACTACTTGAACTGATCTGATGAGTAACAGAGCTATCACCAGTCGGGCCCAAAGAGAGCAAGCAGTAAGA